>NW_019759751.1:0-328 GCF_002891405.2 Cryptotermes secundus | reverse complement strand
GCCCGGAGACAGAATCCAGTATCCGAAACGTTGCGTTTTGAAATATAAACAGGGAGGTGTTTTATATAAAACCAGGACGATATACATATAATGTCCAGAAACATAATATTTGCACTGAAATCGATAGTACTACGCACACAGCGAAAATTCAGCAAGATTTGTCATGCACTGCCATGGCAATAAACCGATTGATGGATTGAAGGTTCCGAACTGTAATTAGACTTCTGATCTATAGATTATACTCACGTTATAACTAAACTGCTCTCCCAGGCTTCACCAACAAATCACATCTGGCGAGCTTCCTCTCTTTGCGATAATATTGTCCCTA
>NW_019759750.1:0-328 GCF_002891405.2 Cryptotermes secundus | reverse complement strand
GTGTTCAAGATGAATTCTTACTAACGGGCAAGGAAGGAAATTTTCCTCCCTAATATCTGACGACGAAAACAGATGCCACTTCCGAAACGTCGTGTTTGAAAAGAAAACGAGACGATGTACAATATTCATACTAAGAGGCAAACGTTTGTTGTGAACAGTCTCTCGTTAGAAATGTCTTGACTTCACAACGGAACTGTGTGTACGCCAGACACCAAGATAGGAGTACCCAAATAAAGACGTGATGCCCGTTAGGGTCTACTGACGACATCAGCTGGTACTACACCAGTGCTCCAGTCATCGGGAGGTCCCGTTACCTGTTAGTCACCGT
>NW_019759749.1:0-328 GCF_002891405.2 Cryptotermes secundus | reverse complement strand
TCAGTCGTCCAGCCCGTAGCCAGTAGTTACACAGATTACAATTTCCCGCCTTCCTTTAATCGGCCATATTTGTCGCCATGCTGCAATGCCGATAAACAGAACTAAGATGGTAATCAAAGCTCGATAAAAAAAGATATAAATTGTGTATATGTAATTAGTTTCCTTGCAAACATGACTTCACAAAGACTACAAGGCAACGGAAGTCTTCACGTGGCCATGAACTATTGTTTAGTACCAGAATGAATCCTCATGACTTGTATTCAGGACAAATGCAAAACGTGTGGATTGCTGTGGCAAACCTGTTACTATATTCATTTTCCTCGCGTCT
>NW_019759748.1:0-328 GCF_002891405.2 Cryptotermes secundus | reverse complement strand
GCAAAGCTAGCAAGCTACCAACGCAAAGATAGCAAGCTAGCAAAGCAATGCTATCAACGTAGACATGCAAAGCTAGCTACGCATATCTAGCAAGTTAGCATGCAAGCAATGCAAAGCTAGCAAGCTAGAAATGCAAAGCTAAATATTTAGAAACGCAATGCTAGCAAGGTAGCCACGCAAATCTAGCAAGCTAGCAACACATACTTACAATCAAGCAACGCAAAGCTAGTAAGCAAGCAAAGTAAAGCTTCCAAGCTAGCAAAGCTACGCTGGCAATCTAGAAACGCAGACAGCAAGCTAGTATCGCAAAGCTACCAAGCAAGCAACT
>NW_019759747.1:0-327 GCF_002891405.2 Cryptotermes secundus | reverse complement strand
CCTGCCTCACGCTAGCGTGTCACACCCCGTGGAAACGCGCCCTTATGCTTGCTTTTAACCTCGGGGTCGAAATACACAGTGCATCATCACATGTACGCCAGTACACATCAGTTATGCACTAGTACGAGTACCGGGTGACAAAAACACTGAGTAATTATGTTTTTTTCGTGGGGTTCAAGTAAGCACAGGATAATCTTTACATCGCCGGTCACGGTAGCCGAGCGGTCTAAGGCATGCACTCTTCCCTCGCTCAAAAGCCGGAATAATGGGTTCGAATCCCACTCAAGACATGGATGTTTAGTGTTTGTGTGTGTGTGTGTGTGTGTG
>NW_019759746.1:0-328 GCF_002891405.2 Cryptotermes secundus | reverse complement strand
CATTATTCTGCCAACTTCCAATTCCGGACACTCACAATTCTAATTCCTCTACTCCAAAACTCGTATCCTGGCAGGCCGGCGTCTCTAAACTCAAACGACCTTCTTTGTCCTTTTTATAACCCCTGGGCCGCGGACCACGCATAAAACACAGCCTCTGTTGTTGATAAGGCGTGTTTACAGCGCCGTTTCATATCGACGGTTGTGGCGCGGACCACCAAGAAAACGCCGCTCTTCTGTTGATGCGCGTTCGTTTTAGTTTCTTATAAAGGCGTTGCATAACTCCGTTCTATTGTTACGGGCGTTACATAGATACGGCCCCCGTTTACAG
>NW_019759745.1:0-328 GCF_002891405.2 Cryptotermes secundus | reverse complement strand
CCAAAGACTGACTTGGCAATACGTGGAATATAGCGCTCGTGTGGCCATCTGCTTCACGTCCGCGGATTTCGATGGAAGAGCAGCGTCCGCTGTTTTCAGCGCTCGTGTGACGTTAGCCTAAATGTGTATGGGAAATCCTAGGCATATACAGAGCTCCTAACGAGAACATGCGATCAATAGAAAGATTGCCAGCCTGAACAGATTATTCAGGAAACTGTACAAAGCGTGGCATAATTGGAGCAGATTTAAACTTTGTAACCGTACAATGAAAAGGACTATAATGTTTGGTTCACGTGTGTCGGTACTTGTCGCTACATCAAAGCAGAGG
>NW_019759744.1:0-328 GCF_002891405.2 Cryptotermes secundus | reverse complement strand
TATAGGCCTCCACGGTCTGTTACAGGGATACCTTTACCTTTTAATTCTGGTGTATTCTTTCTTGAGAAAGACAATGAATCTAGTTTGCTTGGTAAAATGTTCTGCTGCCTTGCCGAAGACGAGTGAACTGGATACTTCAGTAACCTGTTTGCTTGCTCTGTTCATCCGGTTTTACCGATACAGTACATACATATATAAATGAATGCTTGACTTACAAAGAACCTAGTGCATATTAATTAACCATCCTTGGTACTGAATTAAACTCATTTCATTTCAGAGGCATGTACAGTATGCGCCAAAATATTTCAGTACTGAAACTCGCGCATCT
>NW_019759743.1:0-328 GCF_002891405.2 Cryptotermes secundus | reverse complement strand
TGGGGATATTCTGAAATGCTTTCCCCTTCAGCTACTTTAAATGTGGTACCAATCTCATTAAACTGTGATCTGCAAACATGTCATGTTTTTACAGGAAACTGTTAATTTAAGGTTATTACAGTGGTTACTATGAAGAATTCTATATTCTGGGATGTGATGCCATGTAGTCTTAAACATCAGTAAATTTCAACCAGAATGCACTGAATCACATCCCAGAAAACAATATTCTTCATGAAAGTGGTGAGTTTACCACTGTGTTGTGTTGAATTAACAGTTTTGCAAAGTTCCTTAAAATACCAACCAGTGATGCAATACAAGTGATTTTTTT
>NW_019759742.1:0-328 GCF_002891405.2 Cryptotermes secundus | reverse complement strand
CGAAACCAGGACCTCTGGATCTGTAGCCAAGAACTCTGACCACTACAACACAGAGGCGGACCCCAAATACTGGCACAAAACTTCTTTAAACATTTTGGAATAGACTACTGCGTACGGGATTACAATTCTGTTCTCCGATTTTGGTCTCCTATTAATTCTAATAAAAGAGTCTGGGAGCTTTGCTTATGTTAAGCAAAGATGAATAGTGTAAAATACCGTTTCCTAACATAAGTCGCTGAGTCTGTAGCAAAGAGACGAAGAAAACCTGTAAGATTCTTTTTTTGGTCAACAGTGAACTCTGGGTCTAAGATCCAGGGCGTCCTGTCTG
>NW_019759741.1:0-328 GCF_002891405.2 Cryptotermes secundus | reverse complement strand
GAGTCTTCCTAGTGGTCTCTTTCCTACTGGCTTTCCCACCAAAACACTTTATGCATTTCTCTTCTCCCTCATATGTGCTGCATGCCGTGCCCATTTCATCCTCCTTAACTTGATTATTCGTACTTTATTTGCAAGAATATTGCCAGTTATGAAGCTCCTCGTTATGCATTTACTTCAAAGCTCCTGATGCTTTATTCCTTTTCGGTCCAAATATTCTCCTCAGCCAGCACCTTGTTTTCAAACGCTTTCAGTCTATGTAAAAGAAAAAAGGTAAAGCAAAATTGTCCCTGTGCTTAACTAACTAAGCACCAAGCTATGAAGGCTTATG
>NW_019759740.1:0-327 GCF_002891405.2 Cryptotermes secundus | reverse complement strand
GCAAAGCTAGCAAGCGAGCAACGAAAAGCAAGCAAGCAACGCAATGTTAGCAATCTAGCAACGCAAAGCAAGCAAGATAGAAACGCAAAGCTATCAGGCTAGCAACGGAAAGCTAGCAAGGGAGCAACGCAAAACTAGGAAGCTAGCCACGCACATCAAGCAAGCATGCAACGCAAATCTGGCAAGCTAGCAACCCAAATTTGCAAGCTAGCAACGCAAAGCTGGCAAGATTGGAACGCAATGCAGGAAAGCTAGCAACGGAAACTGGCAAGCTAACAACGCAAACTAGCAAGCTAGCAACGCAATGCTAGCAAGCAAGAAACGCAA
>NW_019759739.1:0-328 GCF_002891405.2 Cryptotermes secundus | reverse complement strand
TGGCACTAATTTCACCGAAAAGCCGCGGTCGCTCGGTCGGTAAAGTTCTCTCGCGGACTAAAAGCCACGGTGCTTATATTAATGTCATTTATGAACAGAATTATTGAGAATGTCAAAAGTTGTTACTGGATTACCTTGTCCTTTTATTCCATATTTAATTTATTAATGTCAATAAAATCTTACTACGTTTGAAATGTAGTGGCCTTCTTCACACGCGTTGTATAGAGCTGCAACAAAGCCTAAGAAAGTCGTACTCACGAAGAACATTCTCTGGGAGGTGAGTTCGTTTTCTATTATCTCATAGAAAGAGGCGAACAAGGCAACAGTG
>NW_019759738.1:0-328 GCF_002891405.2 Cryptotermes secundus | reverse complement strand
GGAAGCGAAGTGTTCTTTCTCCTTTAGGTCATATTTCTGGATTCTTCGGTCATTTTTTTTAATATTTTCAGGTAATCAGAATCCGGGCCCTGCATATTACATTTTTGGATCATATTTTAGACGATTTTTCTGGATTTTTTCGGTCGTTTTATAAGTCATTTTTTAATTAATTTCAGGTCACCAAAATCCGGGCCCTGGTGATAACTAATAAATCACTGGAATGAAGTATGTGAAAAGGGGCCGCACCATAGCTCAAGCGGTTAGTGGCTGGCTTCCCACCACAGCGGCTTTGGTTCGATCCAGGGTCTGGTCAAGTGGGATTTGTGGT
>NW_019759737.1:0-328 GCF_002891405.2 Cryptotermes secundus | reverse complement strand
GCCCTGAACTGAGTTTCCTTTTTCATTAATTTGTCTTATAATCACTCTGCACAGACCCCACGGAAAACACGGTCTCTCTCTTGATGGCGTCACTGCTTTCATAACACGGTCAGATACGCAGAAATATGTTTACCGAGCCTTTGCCTAGAAGCGGGTTGCATAACCCCATTGTTCCACAGCTGCTCGGTGCGGACGACATAGAAAACACAGCCTCATCTATTTTTGTGTGTTGGACCGTGTTTACAGAACTGTTGCCTGGTAACACGTTGATCAAATCCGTTAAAATATTATGTTAGTTGATTTAGTTAACACAAATTCAAGATATTCT
>NW_019759736.1:0-328 GCF_002891405.2 Cryptotermes secundus | reverse complement strand
TAAGGAATGAAGAATGTCACCAGTAGTCTCAGGATAGGCTGGGGTTCGAATACAACTTGCTCCTATGTCGTAATTACTGAAATAGGCCTCTGAATTCTGTGGCTGGGCAGTAGAAGGGGCTCAAGGGCTTTAAACATGGGTTCGAATTCCGGTCGGGCCGTGGAAGTTTCTGTATTAATGACTGTGTTATCCTGTGAAGGAGGATGCCTCACAAGGAATGTCCTACCCCCCGTTCCTGTAGAATAGGATATGATCTACAAATACTGTCTCCAGTAAGGATTATTTTTTATTTTTTAGTTTTCTCGGTGTGGGTGAGACTGAGTCCACT
>NW_019759735.1:0-328 GCF_002891405.2 Cryptotermes secundus | reverse complement strand
TGTAGCAGCCTCTGCGAGAGTTTTCACTAAGGTAAGAGAATGCCTAAGAAAATGGCCTCTTAGCGAGGATACATCTCCAAGTAAATCCACGAAGTAGCTACCAGGTGACTTTTAGAGTTCAGCTACGTCAGTGTTAAACCTAAATGTGTGGGAGTAAGAGCAAGAGGCGGTTACAAGCTCCAGTGTAAAACTGCAGTATCAGTAGTTCTTGTTGCATCACGTGTCTTGTACAATGGATTCCCATGAAGTAACAACTGAATAACATTCCACTCCGTGTCTTAATATGATGCAAGATTTTGGTCCAGTCTTCTCTCCTTTCTCGAAGTAT
>NW_019759734.1:0-328 GCF_002891405.2 Cryptotermes secundus | reverse complement strand
GGCTCGGGTACCAAGATATAAGTACCGGGGGTTCATAAAAACTGATTCAGATATTCAAAAGTGAATAGGACGGCCTCATGGACACACAGACAGCATGGAGATCGCATGAGCTTACTTTCGATTATTAAAAGTAAGGGAAATAGGCTAATAATAACTGAAATGTGCAATTATCGCATTGGTCATTATTCATCTAGTTATTTAGTCTTCATCGAATCAAATCAGGGCGGGTCACAGTGGCCGACCGCGCGGTCTAAGGCATGAAATGTTCTCGCCCGCTAGAACACTGGGATCTTGGGTTCGAATTCCACTCAAGGTATGGATGTCTGTG
>NW_019759733.1:0-327 GCF_002891405.2 Cryptotermes secundus | reverse complement strand
GAACCCGCGACCTTCCGGCTTGTAGCATAGCTACCGCGTGCCCCAGCCGAGAAAAGGCTATCCGAAAAGAACTTTGGTATTGAAAGCGCTGAAAACGTGGAAATTCAACGCCTCGAGGTAAATTCTTTCCACCCTTACAATACTTTCTCTGATAGAGAAAGAAAAACAAAACCTGGCGATGAGAATTACTACCAACGCCCGGAGGACGGAAGAGATATGAACTGAATAAAAATTGTTCCGACTGTGCTCCTCAGGGGCAGTGAGACAGTCTAGCAAAGCAGCTATAATCTGTAAGATTTGAGGCTTTCACGGCGGTGACTATGAAGA
>NW_019759732.1:0-328 GCF_002891405.2 Cryptotermes secundus | reverse complement strand
AGATAATGTGGGACCCTCAACGTCTCACAACCGTGTGGGCCTTCAAGGCCTGGTAAAGGCACAGCTTTACTTTACTTTACTTTACTTTTAAGGAATGCAATGAGATGATGTAAATTTGATTTTATGGACCCTGTAAGTGACCGTCAAATGCCACAAAAGGCACAAAATTTGCTGACAACAGAGCGACTGCAAATGCATGAAGAAGGATTCGGCTCCATGGATTGAGCTACATGTTCAGCCAAGCACTATCTCCTCGTTTTAGCTGAATCACAGAGTCTGTCATTATGTAATATCATGAATACCCTATGTAACTTTGGGTCAAGATATT
>NW_019759731.1:0-328 GCF_002891405.2 Cryptotermes secundus | reverse complement strand
CAAAATACGGTTTCATGTTCAACTAGAGTCACTTTTAATTCATGTACTTTGATAAATGTCATGATCAGGAATAAGATATTCTATCACTCAACTACAAAGGTTATGGAATTGGGATTCTCTGACCATTATGCGTTGATCATGAACATACTTGTAAATAGCCCTTCCACTTTTTCGGAATATGTTGTAAAAAGAATCTTCTCAAAAGAAGTATTGCCATTTTTAACGGTCAGTTAAAAACTGAACTATGGGATGATGTTTATTTTCAGTCTGATGTAAAGAGAGCTTACAGTTCCTTCTTAACTAAGGTTCTTAAGTACTTTTTGCATAT
>NW_019759730.1:0-328 GCF_002891405.2 Cryptotermes secundus | reverse complement strand
TGTGGTTTCATAACTTGTTTCATTAAAATAACATAACATCCTCTTGTGTGAATCTATTGAAACAGCTTTCAAGGCAAAATAATGCAAACGTTTCTATTTACAGTGCGTCCCGAAATGATGCAAATACAAGTTATATGAATCTGTAGATATACGGAAACATAAGTACAGTCTTCTTTAGGTATTTCAGCTTCATGGTCTTCAGTACTGGATATACAGGGTTTATATACATTATGATGTGGTATATTATGTTTCTGTTGTGTGAGTACATACTACTCTTATCTCAAACTATCCAAACTGTGTAAGCTGGGGACTTACTTCAGTAGTTCTT
>NW_019759729.1:0-328 GCF_002891405.2 Cryptotermes secundus | reverse complement strand
AGCTATGGCGCGGCCGGGTTTTGAAGTTACTTCACGGAAACAGAGCGAATTTGAGGCCTGAAATTTCAAGCATCTGCCCCTTCTAAGTGATTTTTTGATTATAATGTTTGAGCTTGGAACCAGTTTCGTTCAGTTTCATTCTAGTGAGCGCTCGGAGTTTTGTTTCGACATTTCAAAATTACAACCATAACAATTTTAAATTTATTTACTGTTGCGTGATTAGTTTCTTTATTTGGAACTGTTAGGCCCTTAAATTTACGTAGTAATCTTTTCCTTGCTTTTGACATGCGTACGTACCATGCACTAGCCCTCGTTTCAATATGTAACT
>NW_019759728.1:0-328 GCF_002891405.2 Cryptotermes secundus | reverse complement strand
AACACACACACATTACAGAATGACCACCTGTACTAATGCACTGCAAATTTCACAGCCAGATTAAGTAACAATTATCATGAATTTCATTCATAATTACCTCCAAGCTAAGACAACCAATGACTGACTTAGCCTGCATCTGCAGTGTAATTAACTTAACTCAAGCCTTCCTTTCTGAATCCCCAAACCAGTCTAACAGGGGTACAGATCAATTTCAATATTATACTCCAGCCACTTCACAGTACTGGATTTGAAAATACATGGTAAGGAAGTAATCTTAGCCTAATTTAGGCCACTATACCAGAGAGTGTGAGGAAAACCACAAGTCTCA
>NW_019759727.1:0-327 GCF_002891405.2 Cryptotermes secundus | reverse complement strand
CTTGATAGCTTTGCGTATTTACCTTGCTATCTTTTCTTTGCTAGCTTGCTAGATTTTCGTTTCTAGCTTATTATCTTTGCGTTGCTAGTTTGGTAGTTTTGAGTTGCAAGCTTGCAAGCTTTGCGATCCTAGCTTGCTAGTTTGCGTTGCTAGCTTGTTAGCTATGCGTTGCTAGCTTGCTAGGTTTTCGATCTAGCTTGCTAGATTTTCGTTGCTAGCTTACTCTCTTTGAGTTGCTAGCTTGCTAGCTTTGCTTTGCTACCTTGATAAATATGCGTTGTTGTTTGCCAGCTTTGCGTTGCTAGCTAGCTAGCTTTGCGTTGCAAG
>NW_019759726.1:0-328 GCF_002891405.2 Cryptotermes secundus | reverse complement strand
GACGTGATTTGACGTAACTGGGCGTACTTGGCGTGACTTGACGTGACTTGACTTCACGGGGCGTGACTTGGCGTGATTTGACATAACTTGGCGTTACTTGACGTGACTTTGCGTACTTGGCGTGACTTGACGTGTTTTGACATGACTTGGCGTGACTTGTCGTTACTTGATGTGATGCGTGGCGCGACGGGGCGAGGAGAGGCGAGGCTATGCTACGTTATGTTATGTTGGGTTGGATTAGGTTAGGTTATGTTTGGTTAGTTTAGGCTAGGTTAAGTTTGCACAGTAGACTTGTGCGCTTCAATCAGTAACTGAGGGGTACCATTCC
>NW_019759725.1:0-328 GCF_002891405.2 Cryptotermes secundus | reverse complement strand
AAAAAAAAGTTCATACACTTTTAACGACCGTTCTCCATGACCATCGCGCGTTTGTAAAAGTATCTCGGCTGCAGTTCGCTTAGTATTTGTTGGATAGAAAAATGATTCGAACAAAAGTTATGTAAATTTGCACAATCAACGATCAACAACGGATTCCTGAACACGATCCCAATTAAGAATAAACATATTAAAGTCTTAATTTAATTAAACTGTGTCGAAATGAGATTATTCTATTCATTTAATGCAGTGCTCTAATACAATATAAAATTGTAGCTTATAACTTTCTGAGCATTTTCAGCCTTAAGAGATCACCTTGCTGCCTGTGTGT
>NW_019759724.1:0-328 GCF_002891405.2 Cryptotermes secundus | reverse complement strand
TTCAAGCAAGAAAAAGCATGAAGCGGATAGAAAGAAGGTTGTTACACGACGTTATATCCTAGAAGAAGAAACTGTTCATAACCACCGCTGTGAGAACACCGAATCCCACACCTGACGATAAAGCTTCCTGTACTCGTAAATGTGTAAATTTGGTGATACTTTCAAAGGGATGTGTTATATTCCGGATTCAACTCGTCCTAGAATGCAGTTACTTCGTTTGTTCTAACCACTTGATGGAGGAGAGTATATCAGAAGCTGACGGTGAATCACCTGTTCAAGAAACTCGCTCTTTTATGGGGCCCAAATATTCATTACTGTGTTCTCAAAA
>NW_019759723.1:0-328 GCF_002891405.2 Cryptotermes secundus | reverse complement strand
GGCCCGATTGAGGTAATATCCGAACATGTGCCCGGAGGGACTGAGGAAACAGCGAAATCCCTGAGTCAGGTGTCCCGTCCGAAATTCGAGCTGAACACCTCCCGAACGTTAGTGCTATATCAAGCCGTTTGGTGAGGTTTGTCATTGTTCTTCAGAGTTCCTTTAGAAATATTCTGGATTGAAGTATATCACAGACTTTTAAAGTGACCGTTCTTAATAATTGTGTCACTTGTCACGCAGACCCACACCACTAGAGAAATCATAGTAAGTATTTGGCTCTTGCCTCGATTTTTATTATGTAAGGACAACTGTCACCACTGGTGCAACA
>NW_019759722.1:0-328 GCF_002891405.2 Cryptotermes secundus | reverse complement strand
AAATATTTCAAAACGTTATTACATTTAAAAGTTGTAAGACATATTTGTTCCTGTACTTGTTTAATTAAGGGCTAGGCCATGAAGACGTATGGTGGAGCAGAGGTTGACTTGACTTCGATAGGAGATGAAGGCTAGTACACGATGTAAAACACAGATTATGTAAAAATCTACTACAATCAGGTAAAAGTGTTTCTGTGTTCTACGTAGTGACAGCTGTGTAGTGATTGGCAGCAGTGAGCTGGTAGAGACGACTATAAAGGCCAGCAAGTAGCGCCAGCTACCAGAGAACAAATTTAAAAATCATGCATATTTCATCTGAGCCCACATT
>NW_019759721.1:0-327 GCF_002891405.2 Cryptotermes secundus | reverse complement strand
TGGAGGTAGGCCTAGGCCCACTGGGGCTATAGTGCCAAGAGGGGGGTGGGGTGGAAGAGCCATTGAAAAAATATTGTGACACATAGACCAATTTGAAGCAACGCCCGAAATACGCGCACGCGTCTTATAACAAATGTTTTCCATGTGGTCCACGCCTTGCCCAGTGTTAGGCAACGGAGCTGTAAACACGCATCCGTAATAGAATAAAGGTATGTGGTCCGCGCCGTGTTTGCTAGGCTACGCATGGTAACACGCCTCAACTACAACAGCGCGGCTGAGTTTTCTGTGCTGTGTGGTCCGTGCTACGACTATGTAAGTCATTCAGTT
>NW_019759720.1:0-328 GCF_002891405.2 Cryptotermes secundus | reverse complement strand
AATGAAGCAGGGATGTGAAATTCTGTATGCAGACAGATCATAAATGTCCCTGCAAATTCTGTACGATCCATTTTTAAACTTTTCAAATTATAATCGTGATAATGTTAAACTCTGAGGTTATAGTTACCAAATTTAAAACAGTGGAAATCTGTACTATTTGAAAACAGACACAGACCAGTAAATTGTGTACTTTTTAGTTTATATTTTCTGGTAGTCTGACAATATAAGTGGAAGCATTTTTGGAAAGCAAGCATCATAAATTCTTCTCACACCTTTGTTTTCATTTATTTTATATTCCTTCAAACAATTTCTCAACACATATGCATGC
>NW_019759719.1:0-328 GCF_002891405.2 Cryptotermes secundus | reverse complement strand
TACAAGTCGATGTACAAAGTCCAAAAACCCAGTAATCTTCAGAACCCTTTAGAATGCAAAGAGTATGTTATTCTCTTCGTCATGTGGATTTCATGTCACGATAGAGGACCGGTGCCGTCTGTTTATGCTGATTTAAGCTCTTTTGATTCTTCTTCAGCGAAACAATGAAATGTCTCGCCATTGCCGATCTTCAGGCACGGATTCAAATTCAGACCTTTAGAATATGGAAAAGAAGTGCTAACTTCCTGATCGTTACTTTGGATTTTTGTTTCCTTGCCCAATTTCTTTTCCAACTAATGACTTTACAGCTAGTTCAGCTCTACTGGTT
>NW_019759718.1:0-328 GCF_002891405.2 Cryptotermes secundus | reverse complement strand
TCGACCCTGAAGATGGAGGCGATATATTCCTCCGAAACGTCGGTTTACTTTCACCAAACTACATGGTGTTATAACTCGGAAGATACAGTACAAATCTTCAATCTTCATATGTTCTCTTATTATTCTCCCTTCTACATAGTGGTTCCCTCATTCTTCTTTTTCCCTGCAATTTTCAAGCATATATTTTGTTTCCTAAGCTGATCAACTCATTCCTCTAGAGCACATCTTAAAATAATAGCTGACAGTTATAAATTATTATTAGTGCAAATATTTTACAATCATATGTTAGTACAGCTGATTTTTTATTCTTAGTAAAGCTAAAAGGTAA
>NW_019759717.1:0-327 GCF_002891405.2 Cryptotermes secundus | reverse complement strand
GCAAAGCAAGCAAGCAACGAAAAGCTAGCAAGCTAGCAACGCAAATCAAGCAAGCTAGAACCGCAAAGCTAGCAAGATAGCAAAGGAAAAGATAGGAACGCAAAGATGGCAAGCTAGCAATCTAGCAACGCAAAGCTAGCAAACTTGAAAATTAAAGCTAGCAAACTAGCAACGCAAATCTAGGAAGGTAGCAAAGCTAATCTACCAAGCTTGCAACGAATATATAGCAAGCTAGCAAGCAATCAACGAAAAGCTATCAAGCTAGCAAAGGAAAGATAGGAGGTTAGCAAAGAAAAGCTAGCAACCTAGCAACGCAAAGCTAGCAAG
>NW_019759716.1:0-328 GCF_002891405.2 Cryptotermes secundus | reverse complement strand
TGTAGGTAGCGGTCTTGAGACGGACTGATCCCCCGTCCAAGGAGTCCTGCCGCCTGTGTATAGGATTTTGAAACTGGAAAGCTACCAGGGCTCGACAGAGGGCACTAGAGCCATTGATGGATGAGTGATACAGCATGCACAAAACTTTACCAATGCGTCAGGCAATGACACCCACAATAATAGCACTATGAAATTACGACATGCACATGCACTACTACGCGAGACAAAGCAGCCACTACATAAACAAGAGCAAGGCCAGGATGGACACAGCACATCTGAAAATCCCGAGTTCCCAGAGCGACTGAGGCTATACATCATCATCATCATC
>NW_019759715.1:0-327 GCF_002891405.2 Cryptotermes secundus | reverse complement strand
TTTTTTTGTAATCCATCTCCTCACCAAATCGGACTTATACACATAAATAGAGACGCCCTTCAAATAGAAATAAAAATCAAAATAATGACGTACAATACTGCAACGGATATCCGAGCACCATAACAACCGTCTGTGTCCGCATAAGCACCACCATATGCTATTACGATTGCATCTACGTACTATGAAATATAATTACTGTACTGTACTTTAATTATGTGATTAATTTCATTTTAAAAATTTCACTTTCATAATTTTATATTATTGTATACTATTTGAAAAATCTGGGGTACGCGGCAGCGTAGTTGGTTGAGGCACTATGCTACAAGA
>NW_019759714.1:0-328 GCF_002891405.2 Cryptotermes secundus | reverse complement strand
CTGTGCCAAGCCGCTCCTCCAAAAATTCATTTTATAGGGCTAGGGGGCCAGTCACCGAGGAAGAGATCGTGGAAGCCTGGCAACCCACACATGCCCACCCTTAGGTTCATGGAGCAATTTAAATACTTGACACAAGCTTCATCAGTGAGAGTTAACGGTAAATTGAAATAAAACTGCAGCACCATCTGTGGAGTGAAATCTGAACATTACTCCACAGATGGCGCTAGTTATTTTACAATTTCTTCCTAATTCTTGTTCAATGAACTTGTTATCAAGTGAATAACTTGAAGTGACCCCCCAACGGTGGGAAGGTTGGTTTAATTTTTTT
>NW_019759713.1:0-327 GCF_002891405.2 Cryptotermes secundus | reverse complement strand
GTTGTTTTCTGAGAGGTCCGTGCCGAGGGTATATAACGAGCACCAGCCTCCAAACATGCTACGTCACAGTGGAGGTATTCGACTCCGCCTCCACAACCCGTGTGGAGGCGACGTCGAATACCTCCACCGTGACGTATGTTAAAGTCAAAGTCACATTGCGACCCTATCTCGGACATATGACCAGATATTTTTTACTGTTGGACATTTACAACCTTGTTATTGTTGGGCGCCCTCTCTGACGAGAGGATGTGCCAGTCTCTTAGAGTGACAAGAAAACATACAATAAGGAATCGGCCCATATGGCATGCTTAACCAATCCAATCAGCC
>NW_019759712.1:0-327 GCF_002891405.2 Cryptotermes secundus | reverse complement strand
GCTCAAGCTTACCACCATTTCAAAAGCCCAGCGTTTAAAGGTTAAGACAATATTTTCAGTAGACTCATTATCACCATAATGTTTCAAGCCATAAACAACTGAAACATATTGTGACATGACGCCCAAAAGCTGGAATAGTTCATTGCTAGGCAACAGCTTGGTAAACACATTCCCATGGAAGAAAACATGCAACAATACAATAGCAGTAATTTCTGTGGTCCACACTGCACTCATTGCTATGCAGTGATGTGATGAACACATCTCTGCAGCAGTGAATCATCATGCAACAATAGAGGAAGCGGCATTTTCTGTGGGGGCCACCCCAAG
>NW_019759711.1:0-327 GCF_002891405.2 Cryptotermes secundus | reverse complement strand
AACCTAGAACATTACCGCTATGCCAACCTTCTCGGTGAAAGGGAGTGGTTGTGACCTTTCTCTAATGTTCTACCTGTGAATTCAACTGAAGTAACTGGGGAAAATTGCGAGAATTCGCAGTTAGGATATCTGAGGCTTCGAGTTGAACCAGTAGATATGTTATTACTGTGCTAACCCACCAGGTATGCGAGGTACACATTTCACAGGATGATGATAAATGAGTATGGATTATTAGAGAGTGATGATTTGAAGGGGAATTCTTCAGTTCTTGTAGGAATCCCTGCCCCAGTCATAGTTTGCCCAACATAAATGTCAGACACACACACA
>NW_019759710.1:0-327 GCF_002891405.2 Cryptotermes secundus | reverse complement strand
TTTTTTTTACGTATCTTTTATGTATGTGAAATGGCTTTTAGTTTGTGTAACTGATGCTAGTTATGACGTTCAGTTCAAATCACAGCCATGGTATCAACTATCCTGACTGAGGCATTTTATGGTTCTCCTCAAGCTTTCAGATCAGTTGAACTCTGCATAAAACATCTTTCAGAGTTGATCATCACACGATGGTGGCATAGATCATTGTGACATAATGAAGTCCATTTCCAGTGTCCTGTGGTATCCAAAATTGTCATGCTGAAGATCATGTTGAAAACAAGGGACTATTCTTCCATAGACGTGCCTTTGAAGATGTTTTAGACAGAA
>NW_019759709.1:0-327 GCF_002891405.2 Cryptotermes secundus | reverse complement strand
TAGCATTCTGTTGCACTTTTCACTTGGTATTAATTAGTTCCACAACACAACGTAATACAACATGAAGGAACACAACCCAGCACCTCGAACACGCATGCGCATTGAAAGAAGTATATGTATATTATTAACAAAATAAGCAACGATACACAAGACACCACTTTCCTCATTCATGATTTTTAACACTCGATGGTGACCACTTTGTTCGAAACATGTGTGAAACTTTTAAAGTGAATAGCTTTTAATAAGTTTTGTAGAACTTTAATGTTGCATGCGAGACTGTGAAACTAATTGATACTAAGTATTTTACTGCCCATATGTGTCTTATAA
>NW_019759708.1:0-327 GCF_002891405.2 Cryptotermes secundus | reverse complement strand
CCCCCCGAAATTATATTACCACAGAAAATTGTAGGATTCTACATTAAGTGGCGCTACAGTCGCTTCAATTTAGAAGTTCGCATGGACTCCATGTTCTTGTTATTGAGCGTATAAATTTATAGAAACATCAAGTTGGACATCAACTAATAGAATGAAATTTCCACTAAATTTAATGAAAGTCCTTTTTACTAGTATTTAGAGGGCCAGTCACATGCATCAGCATACAGGCATATTGGTACTCTAAACCTGTCCGTTCGAATTGGATAGCAATCAGAATTAGATTTAATGCTATTTATAATAATGATAAATGATCACCAAGTTGACGGA
>NW_019759707.1:0-327 GCF_002891405.2 Cryptotermes secundus | reverse complement strand
GCTTGCTTGCTTGCTTTTCGTTGCTTGCTTGCATTGTGTTGCTTGATTGTTTGTTTGCTTTGCGTTGCTTGATTTCTTGCTTGCTTCCTTGTGTTGCGTTGCTTGCTTGCTTTTTGCTTTTCGTAACTTAATTTGTTTTCCTTTCTTGCTAGTTTGTTTGCATTCGTTGTTTGCTTGCTTGCTTTGCGTTGCTTACTTCATTACTTGCTTTCCGTTGCTAGATTGCTAGCTTTGCGTTTTTTGCTTGCTTGCTTTGCATTGCTTGTTTGCATTATGTTTCTTGCTTGCTAGCTTTGCGTTGCTACTTTGCTAGCTTTGCGTTGCTAG
>NW_019759706.1:0-327 GCF_002891405.2 Cryptotermes secundus | reverse complement strand
TTTTTTTTTGTTACTACAGACTCCAGGGGGCGGCCCAACCACCAACCCTTAGAACGTGCCGATCCGACAGACAGCAAATATCCATTTGGCTGCAACTGAGGGCAGTGCAGCAGCCGACTTTGTGGCTTCCAGGAATCTTCAGAACAGCCATTAAAATTTTACTCCACTTTCCACCCATGAGATGGTATGGCGACTAAGGGATGAGCTGCTTCAACAAGGATCTGAGGCTCGATTCCCTGCTGAGGGTGTGTATCTTAATTTTCTCCACAGACTCCAAACCTGTTATGAGAGCCATCTAGTCCAGTGGGGGCAAATTGGTCGGGACGT
>NW_019759705.1:0-327 GCF_002891405.2 Cryptotermes secundus | reverse complement strand
GAAGAGTATATACTCCTGCCAGGAATTGAACCCCAGTTCCTCAGGTATCCAATCTATAGCCTGGTCACTATACTGACCGAACTAAACAATTGGACACATGATAAATATTCAGATTTAATTACAGTGGATTCAGTTCATATATAAGCTCACAAATCGTAGGTGTTAGTCCAGTTAAGAATATACAGTAGAAGTTTCTTATGACAAGAATTCTGCAAGGAGAGAAAAGCACTCACTCAGGCGGATGTAATGAGAACATACTTTTGTTAAGGCCAAAGAATATTGGTATGTTTAACATGATTGAATTGGTAGTACAGAATGAAATGTTTG
>NW_019759704.1:0-327 GCF_002891405.2 Cryptotermes secundus | reverse complement strand
GTCCAAACCCCCAGTAATTCTGTGTGTCTTCCACCATCGTCAGAACACTTCAGAATCTGCAAGAAAATATGTTGTACCATGACATTTCACTTGTAGATAATCCTTCAAAGTGATGGATGTATGGTGCGCAGTAAAACGTTCATTTATCCTGCTGTGATCTTTAAGAACTTATTTAATGACATTTGATACACATAAGACACTTATACCGAATCTGGGCACACAGACAGTGATAAGAGTGCTTTCCTTGCCTTACAGCCTTTCTCATGAATTGAATTGAATTGAAATTATTTACATTCTATAAATCCTAAGCAGGTTAGTACCTTTGGA
>NW_019759703.1:0-327 GCF_002891405.2 Cryptotermes secundus | reverse complement strand
TTGGTTGCGTCGTCATCAGCTGGTGACGTATATCGTTACGCCATTATTACAGGGTTACTAGATCTCATTTTCAGCATACGAGTGCGGTGCGAACAGAAATCGCAACGCTGGAGATCTCGTTGAACACGACTTTTCATCCGTGAGGTTATCTGCTCAAGCTATGGTGTGCCTCCGAGAGAGAAGCTTTACACAAAGTTTTCTTTGCTGATACAGTATTTAGTGTTCGCAACAAGGACTTTATTAGCGGAATTAAATTTCTGTCACCGTAATCCTTTGTACTAGAACGAACAGCCCCGCGGTTACGAACTTCAGGAATATGCACCCGTA
>NW_019759702.1:0-327 GCF_002891405.2 Cryptotermes secundus | reverse complement strand
TTTTCATTTTCTTCAGATCAGCCTATGACAGTATGGATATAAATATTCTCTTCATGGCAATAGAAGAGATGAACATTCCACGGTAGTTAACTGTGTTGGTCAGAGCTACTGTGAGAAGGATTCAATGCCAAATAAAGATCCAGAACATGCTGTCTAGCCTTATAATATCCAGAAACTGAGTTTGACATGGTGATTCCCTAGCCTGCCTTTTGTTTAATGTTTCGGTAGAGAAAATAGTTATCTTTCATAAGTCAATTCAGATGTTGGCATTCGAAGATGAAATTGATACAATCAGAAGAACACAAACAGCTATGAAAGAAGTTTTTA
>NW_019759701.1:0-327 GCF_002891405.2 Cryptotermes secundus | reverse complement strand
TTCAAACTGTTCAAATGTACTTTCATGAACAAATTATATTAGTAATTACGTACCCCTGACGATGGCATTATAAATGTCGAAACATGTAGCGATAATTGTGTATTTGGGCTGGTTTCAAGAATTTGTATTACAATTGACTGCACTGCGATAGTAAAGATGGCTACGGATTAAAAAATTGCACAACTGAACATTTTTCTAACTTTTCTCCCACTTCAGTTATTCATAAATACATATAAACTCTATTCATGATTTACTCTACAGTTTATGTTTAAAGCAATTTTACGAAATCGAAATTGGTTTAGAATTCAACTTACAAAATTTTACCGA
>NW_019759700.1:0-327 GCF_002891405.2 Cryptotermes secundus | reverse complement strand
CTGTTGCGAAGGCGCGTTTAGAGCGCCGTTGCATAGCAACGGAAGCTATTCAATTGCTGCAGCAATATACGTCTTCTCTTATTTCACTATTCCGGCTTTCGGTCATCATGTCAATATAAACTGCCCCTCAAATTGATGCAGAGATAACGGTCTGAAAGTTGTTAGAATATCGGCCCGGGATATAGACTATCGTGACTCCAGGAGAACAAAAGATATAGAATGGGTCAGTCTACACAACAATTTAGAAAGAGACAAAATAGACACTGCTGTGTCAACGGAACGCCGTAGTAATACATCGTACAGGTACGGCAGACTACCTTCCAATTA
>NW_019759699.1:0-327 GCF_002891405.2 Cryptotermes secundus | reverse complement strand
TATGGTTCATCGTCATCGGCGACTTCTTCTCCCCTTCATTTTCTTCTTTCTCTTCTCCTCCTCCTACTCCGTCAGCTTCTATACCTCTCTCATTCCCTACTTCGCCTTCATCATCGCTTCATTCTTTCCATTCACTTTCTTTCTCTTCCCTTTTCGTCTTCTCTTCTACAGCTCTCAAGTCCACTATATCTCAACTACCTTCCTTCTTTATAGCTCAGTCGGTATAGTGACTGGCTACGGGCTGGACGACAGAAGGGTCGGAGTTCAAGTCCCGGTAGGGTTAAAAATTTTCTCTTCTCCACGTCGTCCAGACCGGCTCTGGGGTCC
>NW_019759698.1:0-327 GCF_002891405.2 Cryptotermes secundus | reverse complement strand
AGACGAGTGTAAATTCCTGAGAAAAGTCAGCCTGGCAACGTTCCTCCGTCGTTTGCACCGTGTAGGGCAATCCTAAGTTTTTTATTTCGTCCGTGACGTCCTGTCTCACGAAGGAGACGGACGACCCAGAATCAAACACGGCCGGCAAGCAGAAATGTTGAATACTCGGGAGGACCCACGGGTTACTGTTGCACCCCGCCGGTCGATACGACCCTTTCTGGGACTGGACTGGTCCTGGCGCTCGGGATTTACCCTCTACTCCCGAGCGTGTGCGTTTCCCGACACGCCAACATTACGACTCGCCTGACCCACGGGGCAGTTGCCCCG
>NW_019759697.1:0-324 GCF_002891405.2 Cryptotermes secundus | reverse complement strand
TAAACATCCATGCCCTGAGTGGGATTCGAACCCACAATCACGGTTGCCAAGCGACAGTACATGCCTTAGACCGCTCGGCTACCGTGACCGGCGGCATTACAGATTATGTATAATAAATAAGCCACATGAGTTACATGAGCAGACTGTGCAAAACTTCTGATGCAAATGTTAAATCAATAAGGGCGCCACATTGGAGAATTTTCGAATATGGAAATTTCTCCCACGAGTCAGGAAATTTATAAAAATGTACAAATCCAAAAGTCCCTTTATCATTAAATTTACTTACAACAAAAAATTAATATAACGTGATGTATAGACCCATTG
>NW_019759696.1:0-327 GCF_002891405.2 Cryptotermes secundus | reverse complement strand
TTTTCTCTGCAACAAATCACTCTGTGAAACTATGCATGTCTTCTCATGTTTCTTCAAAGCCTCACTGCCAACATTCAGCCCATCTAAAATTTCTCAAAAACATATGTCATTATGATAAATACATTTTGTTATTAAGGGTTCATAATTCGGATTCATTTAAACTTTGATCTACATCAAGGCCACATTTACAAGCGACTCAAAAGTTCAATCACTTCTCCATAGGTAAAGAAAAGCTAAAGCTATCTCTGTAAGAGGCCACGAAGGCCCAAAGGGTTCTGAGACATCAAGGCACCCATGTCTTATAGACAATCGCCTCACAGATGGCAG
>NW_019759695.1:0-327 GCF_002891405.2 Cryptotermes secundus | reverse complement strand
GTGCTGCCTTTTTTAACGTCACTACACCGATGGACTTCGAGTCAGGTTTGAAAACTATTTTGTTTTTGTAATTGTTCCGAAACATACACAAATTTATAGGGGGCCGGGATAGCGTAGTCGATGTGGCGACTGGCTGTGGGATGGACGACAGAGGGGACGGAGTTCGAGTCTCGGCTCTGGGGCCCAACCAGCCTCCTATAAAATAGGTGCCGGGGGTTCTTTCCCCGGGCTAAAGCGGCCGGGCCGTGAAACTGACCACTCACCTCATACCCCATGAAGCAGAGTCTTTTTTAGAAAGCCGTTGATCGCTCAGCTTGTCAAAAAAAA
>NW_019759694.1:0-327 GCF_002891405.2 Cryptotermes secundus | reverse complement strand
CTGACAACCTTTCCGCCATCTTTGAGCCGATTGTCTAGATAATGTTGGACCTTCGATATCTCGCAACCCTATGGGCCTTCACGAGATAGCTTTACTTTTACATTTACTATAGCCTGTGGAGTGCCGTGCTAACTAGCTAATGGAGCTTGCATCATGTGCTATAGAACAGAGGGAGAGCCCCTGAATTACGTGTATCAGCTTCATAAGATGTCATGCGACGTTGAGTCATTCCCAACTAATGTATGGCTTATAGCGTAATAAGGCCGTGTCGTAGCCCAAGCGGTTAGGCGCTGGTTCCCACCGAGGCGGCCCGGGTTCGATCCCGGG
>NW_019759693.1:0-327 GCF_002891405.2 Cryptotermes secundus | reverse complement strand
AACTAATTAAGCACTACGCCATGAAGACGTATGGGGGAGTGGTTGCACAGATCTACATTTTCTTGATCTCGGCACTGGTTGGAAGTGAGGCCAGCTTCACGCCCCGGCCGATTTACCCCCGGGGAAAGAGCCCCTGGTACCCATTGGATAGGAGATTGGGTGAGCCTCAGAGCCGGTCTGGACCATTTGGAGAAGAAAAAATTATTGAACCTACCGGGAATCGAACTCGGACCCCTCAGTCATCCAGCCCGTAGCCAGTCGCTATACCGACTAGGCTACCCCGGCTCCTACAAAACACTGTATAGGAGGTAAAAAGAAAGGTGAAGT
>NW_019759692.1:0-327 GCF_002891405.2 Cryptotermes secundus | reverse complement strand
AATTCTGGCGTGTTTTCATGATTGCAAGTGATAATTTTATAACTACTGACGTTTTTAGATATATTGTAAGGGGTAAAACATTTTGTCTTAGACATGGAGCTGGGGTTATCAGTGGGACCTGGTCCTGTGGGTTAGTTGTTGGGTGCAAGGCTGATGACCTTGCACTGTGATAATTATTGTTGCGAAATTGATGATGTGAATCTGGGAGCAGTAATAGAGGAGACAAATCTGGCAGAATGTTTGTAAGGAAGTGTGAGCTAGATACCATAATGAGAAGAAAAGAGAAACTGTAATAGATGCTAGTAAGGAGGTTTGTGTTAAAGTAAG
>NW_019759691.1:0-327 GCF_002891405.2 Cryptotermes secundus | reverse complement strand
TTAACGGTCATGATTTTTCAGTAAGAGGAATTAGTGTGACACCGCAGGAAATTGAACCGTGACTCTCACCGCTACCCATATAAGCTTTCGTACTTGTAACTCTCTTTGCTTTCCCCTGCATTCCTTTTCTGCTCTACGTGTCATCGAATGATACGCCGAGACCGACGTTAAACACCATCTCACATGAAAACACCCACGAATAGTCATTTGTAAACCCTTATATAGGAGTAGTATACTACACTTCGTAGGTCCAGCGAAACACAGTAGTATAAATACGCGAAAGTAGACAGTATAAACTGACACCAAAGACTGCTCGCTTGTTCGTGG
>NW_019759690.1:0-327 GCF_002891405.2 Cryptotermes secundus | reverse complement strand
CTACGGTGACCTTGAGGAAGCATTCCATGCTCAGTTGAGGAGAAGGGTTCAGCACGCCGGAGAATCCGCAGGATTGTTTTTCCGCCGTAGACCCTTGGCTCACCATGCCCAAGTCGAATCAGCTGAAGAGCACATCAGTATAGAAAGAAACACGGCTTCCTCTATTGTTGCGTGTTGATAAGTGTTTACTGTAATGCTGAGTAACAACGAGCGCAGCGCTGACCGCAGAAAACACCTCTCTTGTATTTTAAGCGCGTTCTCTTTAGCGGGAATGTGTTTACTGAGCCTTTCCCTAGCAATAAGTTATTCCGGCTTTCAGGCGTCATG
>NW_019759689.1:0-327 GCF_002891405.2 Cryptotermes secundus | reverse complement strand
CACCAATTTGTTTTAATATTAAAATATATAAAATTTGAAATTTAAACTGTGGTTTAGATATGTGCTTCAACTCATTATTTAACTGACATCTAGAACCATAAGTAAAGGATAATCATATAATTTTAATTATGAAAGAAGAATTACTAGCTTTTTATGGAAACAGAAGGTAACTTGAAGAAAGCAGTCTTCTGGGATATGGCGTGATGTTGTGTTGTGTTAACTTACGTTTTGGAGGAATGTATCACCTACATTTTCAGGGTAGAAGAAAAAAGAAGAAAATCTGCAAGCAAAGAACCAGCCTGAGCAGTGCAAATAGACTAATGTCTA
>NW_019759688.1:0-326 GCF_002891405.2 Cryptotermes secundus | reverse complement strand
CACAACCCTCGAGGCCTCCGTGGCCTCTTATGGAGATAGTTTTACCTTTTTTTGTTACTTAGTTATATTCTCGGCAAAGTTATTTTTATTTAACGTCTTTTGTAAGTCTCTTCAAGCGAATAATAACTTGGAATTTGACAGCCTACTCAGTCTTTGTAAAAACGTTTCTTTGGACATTTAGTAACCTAAAAAATGCGAATGTAAGACTAATGTTGGAGAATAAATCCATTTACCTACGTTGAAATTCCATACACGAACACCTTTTTCCTGTGGTAAGATTTCCTAAGGCATGTACTGTCTTCGCTCGCTTGGAAACCGGGATCGTG
>NW_019759687.1:0-327 GCF_002891405.2 Cryptotermes secundus | reverse complement strand
GTGAGGTGACATGACGTGTCTTGGCGTGACTAGGCGTGACTTGACATGACGTGACTTGGCGTGACTTGACGTGACGTGTCTTGGCATGACTAGGCGTGACATGGCGTGACTTGACATGACTTGGCGTGACTGGCGTGACTTGACCTGACATGACGTGACTTGGCGTGACTGCCGTGATATGACGTGACTTGACGTGAGTCGAGGCGAGGCGAGGCTAGGTTGGGTTGGGTTGGGTTAGGTTAGGTTAAGTTAGGTTAGGTTTGCGCAATAGACTTGTCCGCTTCAATCAGTAACTGACGGGAACCATTCCCTGCTGTTAAGTTTGGT
>NW_019759686.1:0-327 GCF_002891405.2 Cryptotermes secundus | reverse complement strand
TACCTTTTATATAGAGTATATGCATATCCTTCACATATGTCGAAATACATAATAAAGTTTTAATGGAAATATTTGAAAAGAGAATTTTTCGGAAAATGTTGGAAATTGTAAGAGTCAGTCAAGATAATTGTGATATCATGCACTTTGAAGCGTTCTGCAATGTCTATATTTCGGGAAAAATGATTTACGACCTTATAATAATGGTAATATATTCCAGGTTACATAGCTTACGTAGTTAGGTATCAGAAAAATATATGCAAGACTTTATCATGTGGGAAAATCCGGAAATAAAATGTCCCATATAAATAAATAATGATTTCATACGCT
>NW_019759685.1:0-327 GCF_002891405.2 Cryptotermes secundus | reverse complement strand
CCCCAGAGCTGGTCTGGACGATATGGAGCAGAGAAAATTCTGACTCTACAAGGACTCGAACTCCCCGCAGCCAGTCGCTGTACCGACTGCGCTACCCCGGCTCGCTAAATAAATCACAAATATTTTAGAAACTAGTAGAGAGAGTTCGATCAAGAAATAAAAAGTAGAAAAGGAAAGCAAGCTTATATCGTCATGTCTGACATCCGAATGCAGGGCAACATCTGCCTTGAAGATAGCTAGTAAAGTTTTTCGAAACCACATATCGACCTATAGATGTACCGAACGGATCACTAAGATGATCTTTACCATTCGTGTCTGAGATGCAGT
>NW_019759684.1:0-327 GCF_002891405.2 Cryptotermes secundus | reverse complement strand
CGTTTGGCAGAGCAACAACTGACAACAAATATAAATTTGGAGTCTAAGTTGAACTACAGACCAAGAGAAGAAAATTAAATAAAAGCGCTGATAGGCACTTTTATGCTGACTGCAAGTTTCACGTCTGCGAATTACATCGTTATGTGGTTCTCTCTGTTGAAAGCCAGACGCAGACGTTGCTACGCAATGGCTCAGTTGCCGTCACATGATACCCGCAACGGACACGCATGCAACAACAGAAGAGTTGTTGGAAGCGGTGTTTTCGTGCGGTCCGTGCCGAGACCATGTATAATGAGATCCAGCTTCTGTTACTAAAGAGTCGAAAGA
>NW_019759683.1:0-327 GCF_002891405.2 Cryptotermes secundus | reverse complement strand
CTTGTCTTGTCACCTTTTGTTTCGCCCTGGATCTCAGAGACAGCCAGTGGGAACTGATGTGTTGGCGTCCAAGTTCCCGGATGTATCTTCCTAGGCCACTTGTTCTGCTTGCGGCCAGCTTCAATCTCGTTTCTTGCATGACTTACTACTCTATCCTGAAGATGAAGGTGACATATTCCTCCGGACTACAAGAGGTTGCTTCCCAAGGAAGCAAATTACATTCAAATTCTTTTTCGATATCTTCGTTTCATAATTTATGCCACCACACACGTTAACTGATCTTAGAAAATTCTATTCACATCCCCTTTTCAGCTGACTCACTTTTCA
>NW_019759682.1:0-327 GCF_002891405.2 Cryptotermes secundus | reverse complement strand
CAGTCGATTGTGAGCTCCGGTTGTCTTCGAAGCGGCTCAACAATAAGCGAGATAGATATAGTGCAAATCCAAATATATAAAGATATAGAAGGGCACGTGTTCGTGTTCGTGTTCGTTTCACTGCAATCCAATAAGGACACTTCGTGTGTCGCCGTGTTTTGAGAATTCTTTGGCTCAGCAATTCTTGCATGGCGTAAATACACAACGGTATTAATAATATTTCTCTTGACGTTCGAAAGTACTATCGCTTGCCCGACTCACGGAGCAGAGCCCTTCTTGAGAAGCTGCATTTGTGTACCTACTCAAGAACTACCCAGCATTTTATAG
>NW_019759681.1:0-327 GCF_002891405.2 Cryptotermes secundus | reverse complement strand
GTGCAGCCTGGTAAATTGTTACCAGCGCCTAGGAAGAATATACTCATTCATGTTCAGAGCGGCATATGGAGGCGTAATGTCCTTCCGAAACGTCTGTTACCGCCTACTGGACTGCACAGGGCATAAATAATGAGACCGAAATCATCATTTTCACGATCGTGAAACCTTCGAATATTTTTCTGTGCACTGCTCATAACAATAATAATTATAACCAAGAAACTAAACTATTATTACAGGCCGGGCCATGTATCATGCATGAAAAACAAGAAACAGACACAAGATCTTGTTACAGAAACCCCATTTTTCGAAACGTTACAGTTTTTTTTT
>NW_019759680.1:0-327 GCF_002891405.2 Cryptotermes secundus | reverse complement strand
TTGCAGCTTCATATTCTATATATTCCATGTTTTAATCTCTGTCTAAGAGTCCAGGTATTCCGAGATTATTCGTGTTATATTTCAACCCCTGCAATAAAATGATGGTACGGTACCTTAAAGTAGGCCACACTCACATCCTACATTTTTTCCATTTCAACAACCACCTCTTGATGCTGTAAAATGTATGCAGTTCACAGTCATGATAAATAAACCAAAATACTAACAACATGGATATTGAAAAATCAGCCAGTCAGTCAGTACTTAACTATGAATATTGTGCCATTTAATAGGTTAGTTTAGGAGTAACCCTCTAGACCTATATGTGGG
>NW_019759679.1:0-327 GCF_002891405.2 Cryptotermes secundus | reverse complement strand
TAGGCCAGAAGTGGCCGCAGTAAAAGGGACTTAGTCTCTCTCCACTAGCAATAAAAAAAGGGGGGGGCGAAGCTAGGGAAACTGCCTTTCTAATTCCTATTGAAGGCATAACTGATACTGATACCATTGTAACTACAAGTGTATTCAAATTAGAGAAGCGAAACATTTATTGTAGTGGGTTATCGGGAGATCAAAGTTTGGAGAACACATTCAGCAAAAATATGGTTTTTCAGTCTCTTCTTAAATATTCAAGCCTCCAATTTCTTATTCTCTTTTCATCCATGGCCTCCTACTGAAATATTACCAGCTTCAAAGTTGAGAACGTCA
>NW_019759678.1:0-327 GCF_002891405.2 Cryptotermes secundus | reverse complement strand
TAATAATTTAATTAACATGCATCAAAGTTATCATTGTGGAGCGAGAAAATTGAAATATATGCATTTGCAATGAACGCAATTAGTGTTTTATTAATTGGAATAACCATGACCAGTATAAAATATGACAGCAAGAAGCATTTCAGGTTTTAAATATATAAACATGTAATATAATAATAAGAATAATAATTCACTACAGCTATTTCCTTACGTGGTTACACAACAACTCAAAGGTAAAGTTTTGAAAATACCATTTGCAAAGGTGGAATCAAACAGTAATAATTCAATTCAATTCAAGGCGTCAACGTCATTATTAATAATAATAATAAT
>NW_019759677.1:0-327 GCF_002891405.2 Cryptotermes secundus | reverse complement strand
TTGCTTGCTATCTATCCTTTGCTATCTTGTTATCTTGCTAGATATTCGTTGCTAGCATTCTAGCTTTGCGTTGCTACCTTGCACACTTTGCGTTCCTAGCTTCCTAGCTTTGCGTTGATAGCTTTCTTATTTGTTAGAAATGCGTTGCTAGTTTGCTAGCTTTGCGTTACTACCTTGCTAGATTTGCTTGGCTAGCTTGCTAGATTTACGTTACAATCTTGCTAGCTTTCCGTTTCAAGCTTCCTTGCTTCGAGTTTCTAGCTTGATAGCTATGCGTTGCTTGCTTGCTTGCTTTGCGTTTTTGGCTTGCTATCGTTCGTTGCTCTC
>NW_019759676.1:0-327 GCF_002891405.2 Cryptotermes secundus | reverse complement strand
TTTTCATAACTTATAGGAATAAGGGAAAGTCAAGCCTACACATAAAGAAGTAGTTTCTTCCTGCTCCTGTATACTGGTCCCTAAATCAGAATTCAGGGAACTATCAGAGATAGTTCTGTGTAAGCGGAATTTCGGTTCGTCTTAATTCACACTTATATACCTCGGTAGCAGAACCTTCTACGAAATAAACAGCCATGTATTTGGCACAACTTGAAACTCCACTTTAAATAGCGCCTTCATTGAAGGCCTTTATAGAGTTGCGACTTCACTTTTTCTAATTTGTACTTTAATACAGTTAAGAAATTCTGTATTAGTTATAGACAATAT
>NW_019759675.1:0-327 GCF_002891405.2 Cryptotermes secundus | reverse complement strand
GTAGTGGTCAGTATCACAATCTGCTGCCCTGAAAGATGCGACATCATGTACACTTGAATGCCATCTCCTGTCTATCGAATTATGTCCAATTTAATTTTGAGTCTTTCCATCAGGAGATGCCCAAGTAAATTTATGTGCGATGT
Source organism: Cryptotermes secundus (assembly GCF_002891405.2). Classification (NCBI taxonomy): domain Eukaryota; kingdom Metazoa; phylum Arthropoda; class Insecta; order Blattodea; family Kalotermitidae; genus Cryptotermes; species Cryptotermes secundus. The sequence continues at coordinate 184 of NW_019759675.1, read as the reverse complement.
GGAAACATTGTATTTTTACAGTCAGATTTTTTTGGCATGGCATAATTCACTACTATAACTCCATTATTATTACTAATTTCATGTAAAAACTCATTTCCAGTTGTTGGTTTGAAAATGTGTTCACTACCTACTTTGCCACTGAAATCTCCTGGCAGCATTTTCAAATGGTATTTAGGGAATTTAT
>NW_019759674.1:0-326 GCF_002891405.2 Cryptotermes secundus | reverse complement strand
GTCGGTTAACACCAAATATACACGGTGCCAAATCCCAGAAGACTGATTTCTTCATATCTATCCATGGTCCCGCCTCCGGAACGACGAATTATATCCAGAAATTCAGTAAAGTTTGTTAATATTGTCACGTTCTGTGGAGTGATTACTCGAATAGACGGGGTTTGGATTGGTGGCTGGATTTATTGAAAATACATACACACGATGTGTAACTACAAGTAATTATAACAGCCTAACTGGTTTACACACTAAAGATTACTGTAACTGCAATAGACATATAAGTGTTCTGTCTTCACTAGTCGTTTCCTGGTAACGGATCCTAACAATAT
>NW_019759673.1:0-327 GCF_002891405.2 Cryptotermes secundus | reverse complement strand
TAACTCGATGCAAACCGCTCAAATGCTTTAATCGATTAGCCATCCCGTCTCCGGTCGATTAGTAAACCGACATCTAAACATATTCAACAGGTGACAGCCTACCAAAACTGTTCTATAATTATCCTTGGTGACTAACAAGTGGACCGTGTTGCTGTCATGTGATCCCCACAGCATATCTGTGCCGCCCTTACATGGAGCAAAGACCTTCTTGAGAAGCTGCTAGTAGCTCGACTGGTTAAGAAAGTCCCCCAACTTGCATGGAACTGTAACAAGTGCCCGGCTCTTCATGCAGAGATGCGTAACTAAAGCAATTCTTTGAACAATTAT
>NW_019759672.1:0-327 GCF_002891405.2 Cryptotermes secundus | reverse complement strand
GTTTGAAACAGATTCTCCTCCAGCATGCTGACAAGTCCTGCAGTGCTGCTGGTGTGTTCTTTGGCTATCACCTTGGGATCTTTGTGTCTTCTGCAAGTTTTGAGGAAGTGTGAAAGGGTTTTAATTTATATGGGGTGCTTTCCTTGTTCTTTTAAGTTGTCGCATAGTGTGTCGATCGCTTTGTGTTCAGCTATCAGTGTTCTGTCTTGCAACCGCCCCGTCGCTCGTAGCGTCCTTCCCGTGCCTGCTGCTACTGCTTCCTCTTCTCTTTGTCACTCCCGGTTCCCCCCTTACCACTTTGGTTTTATCTCAGGGTAGGTTGGGCGT
>NW_019759671.1:0-327 GCF_002891405.2 Cryptotermes secundus | reverse complement strand
AAGAAATACAAGATTAATCCGAAAGTTCCCAAATATAACAGAAAAAATGATTAGTTTAAAACCGATAAAAATATTTTTTAAAGGAGTAAAACAATAAAATGACATCCGTTAAAACCTATATGAGAAACATGACGCCTAGTTTCTTTATGACTGTTCTGTGAGACTTGTGACCCTTGTGTCCTTGGTATAATTTACTCTGTACAAAAGTAAGTAAGCAAAGGTATTCCTATAACAGGCCATGGAGGCCCATTTGGTTGTGAAATGTTGAGGTTCCCACATTTCCTAGACAATCGGCTCTTAGATGGCGGTAAGGTTGTCAGCCCTACG
>NW_019759670.1:0-327 GCF_002891405.2 Cryptotermes secundus | reverse complement strand
TTTTCTTCTGTTATTTCCTCACTGATCATTGTCCGGTTCATGAATACGGTTAGTGTATGTTCTTCCCTTCGTGTGGGAACACGCACATAGTACAAGAGGTGAAATTGTATAGGCCGTATTATTGCCACGTATTTAGGGGTGTGACATTAAGACGGGGCATGGATTGGATATTGGATTTATTGACCAGTTGTATATGACGCTCTGAACTAAAGTTTGCAGATCACTGACACGCACAGACTAGTGTCCTCAGTCTACTACAATTTCTACTAGCCGTTTCGTTGTAACGGTTTTAACACAGGAACTGTAACAGTCTCACTCAGTTACGCA
>NW_019759669.1:0-327 GCF_002891405.2 Cryptotermes secundus | reverse complement strand
GAATTTTTAAGTTGCTATCTCGAAATATTTCTAGGAATGGGCATCTTCTAAAATCTTAGTTAAAAATGAAGTCGGTGGGATTTTTTCGACGTTCATGACAGAAACTTCCCAGTAGATGTGCGCATACAGTCCCATCTAACTGAATGATCACAACACACAAGTAGGGTCACACCTCTCAATGCCAGTTGTGGGTTTCCTGTGACGCAAGAACAAGGTAAGCGCAACACGTCACGTAACCGGGGTTTGCGTGACTAGTAATAAGGGTTTTGGGTTTGATGATCTAATTTATTGGACCTTTATGCAAGTGGTTACAACAGTTCACAAATT
>NW_019759668.1:0-327 GCF_002891405.2 Cryptotermes secundus | reverse complement strand
AGGTTAGGTTAAGTTAGGTTAGGTTTGGTTAGGTTAGGTTAGGTTTGCGCAGTTAACGTGTGCGCATTAATCAGTAACAGGTGTACCATTCCCTGCTGTTAACTTTGGTGAGGTGACGTGACTTGACGCAACTTGGCGCGATTTTACGTGACTTGGCGTGACTTGACGTGACTTGACCTTCATTGACGCGACTTGACGTGATTTGACGTGACTTGGCTTGAATTGCCCTGACTTGACGTAACTTGGCGTAACTTAACGTGACTTGACGTGAGGCGAGGCTAGGCTAGGTTAGGTTAGGTTGGGTCAGGTTAGGTTAGGTTAGATTAG
>NW_019759667.1:0-326 GCF_002891405.2 Cryptotermes secundus | reverse complement strand
CGTTGCTAGCTTGCTAGCTTGCTTTCTTTGCGTCGCTAGCTTGCCAGTATTGCGTTGCTAGCTTGCCACCTTTGCTTTTCAATATTGCCTGTTTCCGTTTCTAGATTGCCACCTTTGCGTTGTTAGCTTGCCAGCTATGCGTTGCTTGCTTGCCAGCTTTGCGTTTTTAGCTTGCAAGCTCACCGTTGCTAGCTTCCTAGCTCTCCGTTGATAGCTTGCTAGCTTGATAGATATTCGTTGCTAGCTTGCTAGCTTTGCGTTTCTAGCAAGCTACATTTGCGTTGCTAAATTGCTAGCTTTGTTGTTAGTTTGATAGATTTCCTTTG
>NW_019759666.1:0-326 GCF_002891405.2 Cryptotermes secundus | reverse complement strand
TCAGTCAGTCAGTCAGTCAGATGATTGACCAAGGAGGACGAGGTTGACGGAGTGTATAACACGCATGGGGGGAAAGGGAAATGCCTACTTTCACTTATGAAAACCTGAAGTCCTATGTGTAGATGAAAGGATAATATTGAAATGGAACTTAAAAGAAATTGCATATGTGGTTTCCGACTGGATTTGCCTGGCTTGGACGCAGGATCTTGCGTTATGGTAATGAAATCTCGGGTTCCACAAAATCATAGAAATATCTTCACTACTTGAGCATCTGTCACGGAGCACGTGGTAGCGTAGTTGGTTGAGGCACTATGCTACAAACCGGA
>NW_019759665.1:0-327 GCF_002891405.2 Cryptotermes secundus | reverse complement strand
AATAACTTTTTGTATGCCTGTGTCAAAGAAATATGTGGCCACATTTTGACACCTTCCTTCAAATCCTCACTGTTGAAGCACTGTGATTGCAACCAGTTCTTCAGGTAGATAAACAGATGATAGTCATTCGGAGTGAAATCAGTGCTGTAGGGATGGTGGTCGAATGTTTCCCAGTTGAAATGCTGCAGCAGTGCTCTAGTGCAAGCAGCTGTATGTGGACATGTATTGTCATGGAGGAGTACTACACCAGATGTCAGCATTCCATGCCTTTTGTTCTGAATGGCCCTAGGCAGTTCTTTTCGTGTTTTGCAATACACTTCTGATGTT
>NW_019759664.1:0-327 GCF_002891405.2 Cryptotermes secundus | reverse complement strand
AGGTTTTCACGGCGGTGACTATGAAGAATGCCGTCTCCTGGGTTATGGCGTCGTGTAGATCTTGTTTAAACCGATGTTCCTCCGAAACGTCGGTTCGCACAAATCTTCACTGCGCCACATCCCAGAAGACGACATTCTTAATTTCTTAAACGAGTTGAGCGACAATTAGTTTGTTATCAAACTGTTGATACCTTAGGTTAGGATTCTTACAGCCTCTTCATTATGATTTTGCTTAGTGGGAGGTTATTTAGCCTTTGGCAGCAGTTTTATACTTTTCTTACCTACGCAGATATTATGTTGTCGTGTGCTGTAGCGTTATTTTTTTTT
>NW_019759663.1:0-327 GCF_002891405.2 Cryptotermes secundus | reverse complement strand
ATCTGCCTTGTGAATCCCCTTTACGGGCAATTGAGGTGTGTCTCACTGAACCAGCGAGCTCAGTGAAGCAGTTTCCACACAGTCATATGACTGGTCAGTGGTTCGCTAAAAAGTTGTTTGTCACAAAGGTTCGCGCGAAGTTTTCATAAAATTCTAAGGCAGCGGTTTTAAGGGTTTGTATACCGACAATCCTTCGTGTTAGGCAATATTTCATTGCTTCGCCCCTTCTTGTGTTTGTGTCTGTGTGTGTTTGTGTGTCTGTATAAATAACAGCTATTATTTTTATCGTTTTTGAAATTAAAATTTCTCTTTTCTTTCCAAGTGATA
>NW_019759662.1:0-327 GCF_002891405.2 Cryptotermes secundus | reverse complement strand
TTATAACCATTAACGACGTACTCACTGACACTATAAAAATATATAAGAAATATTAATAGTTATATATAAAATGTGAACTCAAAGTAATATAAATATATAGAATATACATAACATTATTCAAATTATACAAACAAATTAATAGGTGTACATAGTATATACATGAAATCTAATAGAAACGTAAGAAATAGGCAAAAATCTTATAAAATGTGTATACCGTATGTCCAAAAAGTATTCAACTTTATTTCTTTCTGCTGTAAGTAATTGTCAAAGGGGTGGGGAAACTGAGGGTAGTGGTAGAAGGGACTTTCGTACGCATGCGTGATTTTT
>NW_019759661.1:0-327 GCF_002891405.2 Cryptotermes secundus | reverse complement strand
CCAAAACATTGGTTACTGCCTATGAGATCACATAGTACCACACCCCAAAAGACATCCAACTTTTCACCACCATGAAAATCTCAAATTTCATGTAATTATATAACTGACAATCTAACAATGTGAATTTTGTAATACTTGTCTAGTACAGTTTGCTTTCACAAAACATAACCACAGAGCTATGTAGCAACTGCAGTCATCTTAAGCTATTTCCTGGCCAGCAGAAGAAAAGTTTTCATGAAATGGCAGAAACCATCTGCATTTTGAGAAGCATTTGTATCTTATACCTGTATATACATATATATCCTTTCTGTTTTATATATATATATA
>NW_019759660.1:0-327 GCF_002891405.2 Cryptotermes secundus | reverse complement strand
TTTATAAAAGCTTTCAGTTGTCTTATGGCTAATGTATGGTGTTAGAGAGACGCCTAAAATGCAATATTAAGGAGTATATTGACGAACTAGACATTTGCAAGAACAAAACTTTGTGTAATACGTCCCCTACCATGAAAATATTCATAATTTAAGAACTGCATATCTTTCACTCGTCACATCGACTTAGAATTACTGACAGAGATTCAGGAAAAAAGGCGCCAATTTGAAATATTAAAGCATCGAAGATTTAATTTTGTTTCTAACAAGTTAAAGTCTGATAACAAAACAAGAAGTTCTGGGAAGAACTAATCGCCTACTTTCCTTTCA
>NW_019759659.1:0-327 GCF_002891405.2 Cryptotermes secundus | reverse complement strand
TAGTGTTTTTCACATTAAAAGCATTAGGTAGTTGTAATGTATTTGTTAATATTGTTTTTAAATGTTTAGCAGGGCAGGGGAGTTTGTCAAATTGGCTATTGGTTGTATGGGTTGTCCATGCTTATGTAATTTAATAGTGCCATATATGTGGTGTGCGGGATTCATGTTTATAAGTTTCGATTTATGTTTTTGTTTTATAATGTTTTTACATTTTATGTAATTCCTTGTAATCTGTTGTACTTTGTTGGAAATGTCGTGTGACAACTCAGTAAAGTTATTATTGTTAATGTAGTTATCAAGTTTATTGATGTAATCGTCTTTTTTTTT
>NW_019759658.1:0-326 GCF_002891405.2 Cryptotermes secundus | reverse complement strand
TTGGTAAATATACTATACAGAGAAAGCGAGAGGGACGAAAAAAAAAACTCTGTCAGAAGTGAAATTCGAACCCACGCCAACAGAAGCATACTACGACCCGACCGCATAGCGCTAGACCGCTCGTCCATCCCACCTGCGTTTTCTCCATCCTCATGTCAAGTTATTTCAGGAAAGTTCATAACTGTTACTTACATTTTTGGTTGTTGTGTTCGAAGCGTTACATTTTATTCATAAATAACATAATATTAATCTCAGATTTTGCCACATTTTGGGATGATAGCAATTTTATTCTTATTTGTTTATTTAACAACACTTATAGTTTCCTA
>NW_019759657.1:0-326 GCF_002891405.2 Cryptotermes secundus | reverse complement strand
TCAACGCATATTTAGCAAGCAAGCAAGAGAGTAATGGAAAGCTAGCAAGCTGGCGAAGCAAAGTTGTCAAGCTAGCAACGCAAAGCTGGCAAGTTAGAAATTCAAAGCTGGAAAGCTAGAAACACAAAACTGGCTAGCTAGCAACGCAAACCTGGCAAGCTAGAAAAGCAAAGCTGGCACGCTGGCAACGAAATGCTAGCAAGATTACAACGCATATAAATCAAGTTAGCAAGTTAGAAACGGAAAGCTAGCAAAATAGAACGGAAAGCTAGCAAAATATCTAAGTAAAACTAGCAAGCTAGCAACGCAAAGTTGCAAGCTAGCAA
>NW_019759656.1:0-326 GCF_002891405.2 Cryptotermes secundus | reverse complement strand
TTTTTTTACTTGGCAAAGAACGAAAATTAAGGAATTAGAAAGACTGTTGAAGAAATGTGTCGTTGCCCAAGTCGTGTCGCTATACCCGCATTTGCTTGTACGGACTGAGCGGAACTATAGGAAACCTCAGTATAGCTGTGATTTGAGTCCCGGGTCTTCAGAATACGAAGCAAGAATACGTCATACTTAACCATCATGTTTAGTAGCGCGGAGAAAAATTCATGGATATGTAAGATTTGAGGTTTTCACGGCCATGACTATGAAAAAAACCCTCTTCTGGGATGTGCCGCCGTGTAGATATTATGTTAACTGACGTTTCGGAGAAA
>NW_019759655.1:0-326 GCF_002891405.2 Cryptotermes secundus | reverse complement strand
GAAATAGCTCTTCAATTATCCTCACGTGGCTGAGTGGACCCCGTTTCAGACCCAGCGCTTCTCGGAAAATCTGGTAGCGCCTGGAATCGAACCCAGAATCTCTGGATTTGCAGGCAGGAACTCTGACCACAGAGGCAGTCTTTAATATTTGTGCTTCATAATATTAAATTTCAGTCATTTTGAATTACAAATGCTTGTGCGTGTTTTCATGTGATATATGATAAACATATATTTATCTGCTCCAGTAATATTTCGTTATCCTACACAAAAAGAATTGTATTGCTTCGTGTAGATATCCAATGAAAAGGGCAGTATGAATCTGGATA
>NW_019759654.1:0-326 GCF_002891405.2 Cryptotermes secundus | reverse complement strand
TCCTACCGTCCGTAAGATGAATAAATTAAGCTGAGAAATCAGTCCGATGCTCCAAAGTGGGAACGAGAGAGAGAAAAAAAACATCATTCTATGACCCTAATAATAGGCTTACTTTGTGAAGAATACAAATTATGATGTCCTTACATTAAGTATTTTTCTCCATTCTCTTGCCACTTTTTGAGTTAGGAACAAATATTCTCCTCAGAACCCAGCTCTCAAACATGCACTTCTATATACCACGTATGTATGTATCTGTACTATGGCACAGATCATGCTCTGCAGCCATACAAAACGACAGATACAATTACAGCTATAAAGCAGAGTGG
>NW_019759653.1:0-326 GCF_002891405.2 Cryptotermes secundus | reverse complement strand
TTATTCGATCCTGTTGTTTCATGTCCGATTTATATTTGAGATTCATATTGACGTTTACATGGCGTGGTTTTGCCGAGGTTTTCCAGTCCTGTACTGGATATTGCGACATACCTAACATTCGCACTTTCTATTTCTAACGACGTGGGTTCGAAACTTGGTTATCCTGAATGTTTTCTCTGATCTTTCCACAGCATCTTCAGGAAAATTATGGGATAGTGCCCTAAAATTTATTACATCTTTCTTTCAAGTTATTTCAAAACTTTTATTCACGGTCATCCATTTGACGTGACGTAACCAACGCAGATGGAAAGTTGCAATTAAATAAA
>NW_019759652.1:0-326 GCF_002891405.2 Cryptotermes secundus | reverse complement strand
GTTTCTCTTCCCTTATAGAATAAGGAAAGGAGCCGGGGTAGTGTATTCGGTATAGCGACTGGCTACCGGCTGGACGACCGAGGGGTCGAAGTTCGAGTCCCTATAGAGTCGAGAAATTTCTCTTCTCCATAACGTCGAGACCGGCTCTGGGGTTCACCCAACCTCCGGGCTCTTTCCCCGGGGTTAAGTGACCAGGGCGTGAAGCTGACCACTCACCTCCAGCTAATGACGATGTCAAGAATATGTGGATCTATACATACACTCCCCCATACGCCTTCATGGTATAATGCCATGAGGTTGGGGGTTATGGACAAGATTAATTGGCT
>NW_019759651.1:0-326 GCF_002891405.2 Cryptotermes secundus | reverse complement strand
AACGGAGAAGAGATGGCAGCGAGAGAGTTGGCAGTTGCAGCAGAGGACCGATAGGGCTGTGATTAAATGTATTTTTGAGTAGTGTATGTAAGGAGTCAATAAATCCGATCATGCAATTCAGAACACCTCTAATAGTCACAACCCAAAATACGTAAGAGTATGTTAAGTGAACGGTGTATTTAAAGTAACCGTAAAATGAGAAAAAATCCATTACTCTATAGAACCTATTTACTCTATGAAGAAAGTATTTAGAGGACGTAGAGTAATGTTTTCATTGGGTATTATTTTAGCCTTGGTCAGGTTCTACATATTACCCTACCTAGTTG
>NW_019759650.1:0-326 GCF_002891405.2 Cryptotermes secundus | reverse complement strand
GGAACTTTATACTAATGGCTGAAGGCTGCGCATGTCATATCTTTTAGTTCTGAATTTGTTACTCTTGCAATGGGCTACATGATTCAACAGTGACATTCATAGTCAAATCCTCTGTAAGAAAGTAAACTTAAGGAAATGCATTCAGGTTTCATTTCTAAATACTGGAATGAGCTCTCACAAAGTGATATGTATCAGAGCTTATCAATAAATTGTGAACCACAGATTCAAGTTGTAGCAAAAAGAAACAATTGAAGGAGAATATGCTAACTGAAGGAAAAATTCAAGACATTTAGGTATGGTCAAAGAGCAGTCTTTGTAAATTGTTG
>NW_019759649.1:0-326 GCF_002891405.2 Cryptotermes secundus | reverse complement strand
CGTCGCATACGGAATATATTAGACTGGAATTTCCGTTTAAGTACTCTTTACCTCTGTGCGGAGAACTTCTCCCTACAAAAGATTCTGTCTCGCTAAGGGGCAAGCCTGGTTATTATCCAATATACAGCTTCCCCTACAACATATTCTCAAAGCCTAACTGTGCAGACACACGTAAGGTTGCCGGTGTAGCTCAGTCAGTATGGCGATTGGCTACAGGCTAGACAGCCGAGGAATCTGGGTGTTTGGTTCTCGGCAGGGGCACGAGTTCTTTTCGCCTTCTCCTCAGCGTCGAGACTGCATCTGGTGGCCACAGAATCTCTTATTTG
>NW_019759648.1:0-326 GCF_002891405.2 Cryptotermes secundus | reverse complement strand
CAGGTCTCAACGGTAGTCTGCACTGTTGCAAGATACTTCCGGGGAGCCCTTTAAATTACTACACGTACCTTCTCCTTTAATACTAGAACATTAAAATATTTAGTCGTTAGTCGTAATAGAGACGCGATGTGTTTTGTGTGAGGTAGGAACAGAATGTTTATCCCTGCAAAGCGAGTAGTAACATCGCTCCGTCCGCCCGTCTATCTGCCCTTCCGTACATATGAATACACTTTAAAACAGGAAACCGAGTTTTTATTAAATTCCATAGCACTGCATTTTGATACAAAGCACCGCTAATCTGTATCACATTTTCATTATATTTTTTT
>NW_019759647.1:0-326 GCF_002891405.2 Cryptotermes secundus | reverse complement strand
CCATTACTGAAAAGCTAATAGTTAGTCTGCCTGTAAGAAGTTCTCAGCATTTTATGGAACCCGAAGTTCGCAGGAGCCTGCCACTGGTCATTCAGAGCCAGATGAATCCAGTCCAGACACTCCCACCTACAAATTATGAATCTTCTCATTATCCATGTTTTTCCAGCCTCCTGCTACTTACTCCCTTTTTACGTGCAAGTATTTGTTCTTTTACTCTCGAAAATAATTTGATCCTAGTTGGGGGAAGAGCCGACTGAAATGTGTTCAAGTTATTTAAGGGCTAACATTGCACACTAACGAACCTTAAAATATTATTATTATTATTA
>NW_019759646.1:0-326 GCF_002891405.2 Cryptotermes secundus | reverse complement strand
GGAAAAGTGATAATGTGGTAGTTTTTCCATTTGCTTTCCATATATTTCAAATATAGGCCTCTGAAATAAGACAGCTGCCTCACGGTCCATAGACACGACAACGATTTCAATGTGCCTTTCAGAATACTTATTCTTCCAGACAAATAAACCTGGAGGATTTTTTTACACGGCTTATAGGACTGGAAGTCGGAAGTTCTGAAAGCAAACGACAATCATCACAAATGTTTAATTTCCCGTTGATGCTGTTAGGTCCTGCTAGGAAAACTGCTCTGCAATGCGAGGAGAAAATTCCACAGTAAGGAGCTTCATAACTTGTACTTATACTT
>NW_019759645.1:0-326 GCF_002891405.2 Cryptotermes secundus | reverse complement strand
TTTTTTTACAATTTGTTTTGCTGGTTATGTGAATTACTCGTTATGAGAGGTGCTTGTTAAGCGAAGTTCCACTATACACAGAAACCCACAAATCTAGCACTTTGATCCTGAAGATGGAAGCAGCATTTACCTCCGAAACGTGGGTAACATCGCCCACTTCCACACAATGTAACATTTTAAGAACAGAATTCACATGAAGAATAAACCGTTCTGGAACCCCCAAATAATATTTAACACAGACATGTTCATATTTGTAAAATGTTTTGGTCATTCTAAAATACGTATTGTTGTGCCCCAAGGGGTTGGGGTAGCGCCGACCCCTAATG
>NW_019759644.1:0-326 GCF_002891405.2 Cryptotermes secundus | reverse complement strand
ACGGTGTGAAGTTATTTGTCGCGTGACATACCCAACACGTGACAACATATAACACTGGATACATACTACAGCTGAAGATCCCATGTTTGACGCAAGAAGTGTATTAAGATAACACTGCATTGTAGCATCCTGTTGTATTGTGTACTCTAATTTCAGCGCTCTCGCTTCCCCGTCTTTGTGGGACTTGTCCACATTACAACTCACACTTCGAAGGCCTTTTGTCTCTTATTGTTATTTATTTAACACTACATGTTTCGACCTATTTGGCCATCATCGTCAGGTGTATAAAACTGTGGATGAAAACTGCTGCATGATAATCTAAAAAA
>NW_019759643.1:0-326 GCF_002891405.2 Cryptotermes secundus | reverse complement strand
CTGTCATCCACTGAAAGAACTAGTATTCCTGCATGACTGTAACGATATCCCCTGATGAACGACCAGAGTAATTGTAATTCTAATATAAGGTATGTAGCACGCACAGGGAAGAAAAATAGCATCTAGAATTCCGTTGCGAAAGACAGAAGGAAAGAGACCAATAGGAAGAACTAGATGGGGTGGGAGTATAATATTAAGATGGATCTTAAGAGAGCTAGAATGAGGTGGTATGAATTGGATTGATCTGGCTCGGAAAAGGGGCTAGTGGAAGGCTCTTGCGTACAAGGTAATGAATCTTCGAGTTCCATAAAGTACTGGAAAATTCT
>NW_019759642.1:0-326 GCF_002891405.2 Cryptotermes secundus | reverse complement strand
CTTCTCGTAGGGCCATATTAGGGCCCCCATTTTAAAATAGGTTCGTTTGTCGGTTGTGCTCTGGGTCTTTGCACCGTGTGGATGCGAGCACATTCCACCTTGATATCTGGGATCGAAGTGAATTGGGGGGAGGGGACGAGTGTCCGTGTTGATAACATTCCCTGTGTATTGTTCACTCTCATGGGTCTGTTGGACCGAACTCTATACACGAACATTAAGCTTATTCTATCCCTGAAGATGGAGGCAGCATATACCACCGAAACGTTGGCAGTATTAACCACATCCATATGGTGCAAACAATCATAATGAACATTAAAAGCGAACTG
>NW_019759641.1:0-326 GCF_002891405.2 Cryptotermes secundus | reverse complement strand
CTAGACCACAGAGGCGGTCAAGCATTGGGTTTAGATTGACGAAAATTGCTTGGACTTAAAGAACACTTTTTGAAGTACAGGCACTAAACTAAGATCAACTGCCTCTTTAAATTCTCCTGAAAACGTTTGTAGTTTAAATTGCATAATTGTGGCTGTGGCCAGTCTTCAGTCAGGTAGAATCGATATACCGATCCAGATCACAAACGGGGTACCCCTGAAATACAAAACATGTTTCAATTCATTGCGCCGTGGCTTTTGACGTGAGATGTTGAAGCAGACCTACCTGTAAAGTTGACCCTGTGCTTAATTAACCACTATGCCATGAA
>NW_019759640.1:0-326 GCF_002891405.2 Cryptotermes secundus | reverse complement strand
TTTGGTTGTGATTACAGTCAAGTAACTACTGGTATAGTAGAGAAAATCCTCATTTTTGTCTCAAACTGACAGTCAGTCCCCATTCATGCAAACGTCAGTGTCGTGTAAAAAGTCTTGTAGGTAGAGAAGTCAGGTCAGGTTCTGAGCAGATCATCTTGCTTGACAGATATATATTATAGCCGCAGTTGGAGTGTAGCGACCCCCAGTACGAGAATTGGTGGCAGGGGTGTTATCAGCTATAAATGTAATTATGTGAGGATCACTATAATTGTAACTGTCTCTTGACAGGTCTGAAGAGACATCAGTAGAGAGATTGCTGCTGTCCT
>NW_019759639.1:0-326 GCF_002891405.2 Cryptotermes secundus | reverse complement strand
TGACCACTAGACCACAGAGGCGGTCAAATTTCCTATACACCATACGAAAATGTTTGGAGACTTCAAAACAGGTAGGAAGGGCATTTTCAAACCAAAAATTTGGAATGAGTTTACACGAAATTTGTACTGATAATGGGGTTAGGCAGCAGACTTTGCTACATCAAAAAATCTTACTGTCAAAAGTACGATGTTCCCACTTAGTAACATTCACAAATTTACTTGGGCATCTCCGAGAACTAACAGATCCTCTGAAAAAGTGGCACAGTTAAAATACTTGGGAACGAATATAACAAATCAAAATTTGAATCAGGAGGAAATTAAAGCGC
>NW_019759638.1:0-326 GCF_002891405.2 Cryptotermes secundus | reverse complement strand
ACGTCTCACAAACCTATGGGCCTCCACAGCCTGTTACAGGGACAGATTTTACATTTTTTATTGTCTAGCTTAAAGTCCAGCATTCAGTACCATAATGTACATAGTTTACAGCCACTACATTAAGGAGCATAATTGAAGTACAATTTCCTATGCGTCGGCAGAATATAGAACCCGAGAAGGAAGAGCTTTGCGGAAGCCTAGGTGAATATACAAGGATCAAAGGTTTACTGTTCTTCGGGAGGGGGAATATAGTGCCTGAACTTTGTGAGGAAGAAAAATAATTGTAGAATTCTTTGTATAGCACCACAAAAGATTTTACTTCACCA
>NW_019759637.1:0-326 GCF_002891405.2 Cryptotermes secundus | reverse complement strand
TCGGCCCGATCTGTCGTATAAATGTAGAATCTTTATTTTAGTCAGCCACAATGACTCTCTTTTCGGTCTGGCAAGATTTATACGAGAGCGAAATGCAGACATCAAGCTGTTGTGTTTCTGTTCTTTATGTTTCATAGTTCTGTGTCTGACCCTGTGCTTTAAGGTTTACGAAGACATTGTTGTCATTATATCTAATAGAACTTTATTGACATTATTTCATAACAGTGAAACACGGAAGTTCTATGATGATTTCAGCAGCAATATCGCGGTACATTATTCTGTTGGTCCCATTATTGCCCTTCATGGCCCAATTACTGCAAGGTTAT
>NW_019759636.1:0-326 GCF_002891405.2 Cryptotermes secundus | reverse complement strand
TATGGAGAAAGTTCTTGGCTCAAAATAAGTTAACACCCATGAAAACAACAATAGCAACTAATGCACATATAGCAGAGGGACAATTGTTACACGAGGACCTGATATTGAACAAATAAATAATAATATTCTTCGTCATGAAGCAAACAAAAATGTATACATTAACATACACTTCAAATTTGACATATATAATTGGAAAAATAAATTCAATTGATCATGTTTGTAAAAAAGAATTTAACTCCACGATGAAAGGTCCTTAAAAATCCTTTATGTAACCTTTCGTACTTCTATTTCTATAACCTTGCATGGAGATCCTTTCTTCTATCGTA
>NW_019759635.1:0-326 GCF_002891405.2 Cryptotermes secundus | reverse complement strand
ATTCCTTGTGGCTATAGCTACCAGTCTAATTTCTCTCCCTGGTTCTCGTATAATTTAAAGCATTATATCCCTAAGAAAATCCATATCCACGGTCGTTTTAAAAAGAAACTTTCCGATTAATTTTACAGCAGTTTAGCCTATTACCGAAAACTAATTAAAAACACCGTCAAGTCCGACAGGCTTAGATGGGTGAAGTCAATTGATAACAATTTATAGTCACAGCCCCAACATTTCTGGAAATTTCTAATTTCAGAAGACATAGATCCGGTTCCATTTAGGTAGAAGTTGATCGTAGGGACCAAATACAGAACAACGCAGTTGCTGAT
>NW_019759634.1:0-326 GCF_002891405.2 Cryptotermes secundus | reverse complement strand
AGTTTGAGTCCCAGTAGGAACAAGATTTTTCTCTTCTCCATGTCGTCCAGACCGGTTCCGGGACCCACCCAGCCTCCTATACAATGGGTACCGGGGATCTTTCCCGGGAGGAAAGCGGCCGGGGCGTGAAGCTGTTCACTCACCTCCATTTAATGTAGAGGTTTAAAAAACATGGATCTATACATCCACTCCTCTCTATCTCTTCATGGCATAGTGCTTAATTAGTTAAGGACAGGGACAAGCGGTAGCATAGTTGGTTCAGGCACTATTTTACAAAGCGGAAGGTCGCGACTTCGATTCCGATTAAGTCATTATATTTTTCAATT
>NW_019759633.1:0-326 GCF_002891405.2 Cryptotermes secundus | reverse complement strand
AGATCATTTCATTATTCAAAATGTTATTAAGACTGAAGTAGACAAACGGGTCCTGCCACGATTTTATCGCAGACAGGCTGCCAGAACATTTGCTGAGAAACTTACATTTAAGACATTTGGCACTACTCTTATTGACTGCCCTCAAATATTCAGGATAGAAAAATGTTTTTCTTTAATAATTTTAATTTATCATTTCAATACTTAACCATCAGTAGATGCCATCTGTTAAACATTCTTTGAATTTTTCTTGTAGTGACTCGCCAATGCAGGATCTCTTCAACCTATCTAAAGAGTGACTGAAGAAAATCTGTCCTGTCATAACTGGT
>NW_019759632.1:0-326 GCF_002891405.2 Cryptotermes secundus | reverse complement strand
TGTATTGACACCAAAAGACATCGATCTGGTAGAAGTAGTGGGCTGCGTCTTGATAAAGAAACGCGTTGACCACCAGTTTATATTTGTATTTGAGAAACGTGAGAAGTCTGGACACGAACAGTGCTTTGCTACAGTACAACTGATTGGAACAAAGGAACAGGCTGAAAACTTTAAATATAGGTTAGAACTGAAGAGCCAAGGTAAACGTTTGACATGGGAAGCAACACCAAGATCCATCCGTGAACCATTCTCATCAATCATGAAATCTGACTGTTTTGTACTTGACACCATCACTACCCAACTATTTTGTGATAATGACAAAATGT
>NW_019759631.1:0-325 GCF_002891405.2 Cryptotermes secundus | reverse complement strand
ACGTTAATCTAGCGAGCTAGCAACGTAAAGCTCGCAAGCTAGCAATCTTCTCTGGCTAGATATTAACGCAAAGCTAGCAAACTAGAAACGCAGAGCTCGCAAGCTAGCAACGCAAACTGGCAAGCTAGCAACGCACAGCTGACAAGCTAGCAAGGCATAGATGGCAAGATAGCAACGCAAGGCAGGAAAGAAAGCAACGCAAGGCTGGCAAGAAAGCAACGCAAATCTAGCGTGCTAGAACGCAAATCTAGCAAGCTTGAAACGAAAAGCTAGCAGGCTAGCAACGCAAAGCTAGCAAGTTAGAAACGCAAGTTTAGCAATCTAG
>NW_019759630.1:0-326 GCF_002891405.2 Cryptotermes secundus | reverse complement strand
TTCGAATTATTTAGGCAAGCACGTTTCACACTCATATATTTATTACGTAAAAGAGTAGCGACCAAAAAACTGCATGAATATGCGTTACATTGTACGGTCAGTATCCGTTTTAATATTGTAACACATTCTGTGACATGTAAAAACACTAGTATCTTACCGATGTAATTTAATTTCACATAAGTAGTCCGTATGAACACTGAATTCTAAACACAGTGACCGCGCAGTCAAAGGCATGAATTGTTTTCGCTCGCTTGGGCGCTTCGATCGTGGGTTCGAATCCTAGTCAGGGTTTATATGTTTGGTGTATTTGTGTGTTTATTCTGTGT
>NW_019759629.1:0-326 GCF_002891405.2 Cryptotermes secundus | reverse complement strand
CATCACTCGTTATACAAAATAAACCACAGTTTAAGCAGAACACATCTTAAAATAGTATAGTCTAATGTGTCCGTCTCTTTAGCTAACTTAGCTTCAGATTGTAGACCCATGTGTATTAAGTGGTCCCAATGAAAGGCACCAGGCCAATAAACACCACTACCACCACAAACGGCAATAATATGTTGTGTAATAATGTTTAAATTAAACCCCCAAATCCGATATTTTAATTAATTCATCGGGTTTGGCTATTGCCAGAGTCGGTTTGGAAGTAAGGGCTGCTAGTTGAACCTCGGTCGTCCAGCCAGTATCCAGTCACTTTGGCTGAC
>NW_019759628.1:0-326 GCF_002891405.2 Cryptotermes secundus | reverse complement strand
TTTACAAGTGTTGCTAGCAACGCTGTCGGGAGTTGTTTACGGCTGCGTAGCAACCGCGGTATCGCTTGGTAACAACACCGTGGCAATGGCTGCCTGATACAGTTGTTCCTCTGCCACGTCGCCGCAGTTGGGGGGGTGTTTACCGAGCGTTTCGTACTGGTGGAAGGAGTGTGCTGGTATAAGGCATCACTCAAGAGGAAACGCAGAGTTTACGGGACTCCCATTTCCCGTTGCGCCATCCACGTCGCAATATATATATTGTCACGTCTTGGGTGTATAAGGCGACAAATAACTTCACGCCGTATTTGATATAGCGAATTTTATTT
>NW_019759627.1:0-326 GCF_002891405.2 Cryptotermes secundus | reverse complement strand
TTGCAGTAAAATTACTTTTTCTGTGCATACATGTTCTCCAGTGTGGGAACATGTTACATTCAAACTAATCTTTCATTCAGGGGCAGTACACTTTACTGTATTGTCAAAAAGCGACTAGTGTTATAAATTTTGACTACATGAAAAACTGGTCTAAAAAGACTTTTCATTCTTGCCTTGACTTTTTAAAATTTTCCAAATTCTCATCTTGATCTCATCTTCAACAGAAAAAGTTACTCTCCTACATGCCTAATGTAAATGCAATTATGCACCCACCATGAGAAATGCAGTTGAAATGCCGTATTACTTTGAAGATAAGAGGCATATTT
>NW_019759626.1:0-326 GCF_002891405.2 Cryptotermes secundus | reverse complement strand
GAAGGAGTCTGGATCCATGTTAAGTTCTTTCGAAACAATATAAGCCCTTCGGTTCAAACTGTCACAGGGGAACGGATGCATCCAATGTTTTCTTTTCCTAATTTTGTATTTAAGCATCCTGTTGCTATATCATTTATTTCGCATATATTTACGTCTTAAATGCAACTTATTATATAGATACCCTTCTTCCACATTACATGGTTCGGCTGTATAAGGCCATCATCAGGTGTCTTCTATCTTGCTAAAATTAATTTCGTACCGCGTGTGAACGCGATATTTCATGATTAAAAAAATTGACCTTAATTAAAACAAATTAATTAAGGTCC
>NW_019759625.1:0-326 GCF_002891405.2 Cryptotermes secundus | reverse complement strand
AGGACTCAATGCAAAGGATATTCATAAAGAAATGTTTCCTGTCTACGATGGAAAGTGTTTGTTGCATGAAGCGTTCGAGAAATTCTCTCAAAGATGCTCTAAAGTCGCAGATTATGCCCAACCAGGGTAAAGCAATATGACAAAGAGTATCAACGTTGAGTGAGAATATGGCGACATGTTTGAATGTCACGTGTTTTACGTTTTATACCAATTTGTGCCCTATTTACTGATTCTTCCTCGTATTCGGAAGCTGTTGGGTTCGAATCTAGATCGCAACACCGGCTCTCCTGACTGCAGTATCCCACGGTTTTCATCAAGCCATCGAA
>NW_019759624.1:0-326 GCF_002891405.2 Cryptotermes secundus | reverse complement strand
CCGTCGATTTGAGCAAGAAAAGTGCACGTGGAAACTCCTTATTGCCATCTGGTGTCGAGTGATGAACTAAACGGCGTGCCGTGCCAAGGTGTTCGTACTACTGTCGTACTGTTGTCGTCAGTTTAATTTTGGCGCTGTATGAAACACAGAAGTTGATCAGTCTGTATTCAGTCTCATTCACCATCTATTTCAAGGTAGGCTTTATTAGCCTCTTCCTTCTCAGTGTCTATCCTCCCATCCTCTTCTCGGTCATCCAACATTTCTTCTTCCATCTGGCTGGTAATTATGCCACTTGCTTTTGTAGTCCTCGATTCTTTATTCTAAAG
>NW_019759623.1:0-326 GCF_002891405.2 Cryptotermes secundus | reverse complement strand
GTCCAAGTTTCAGCCCCATATAAAGCAATGCTCCAAATGTAGCATCTCGCTAGTTGCATCATGTGAATAAATTCCATGCATGGATATAACTGAATATTAGAATTTAACATAAACATTGACATAGGCCACTTATCAACTGTTTTGAAGAACCCTGTAGCTATATTTATTAATTTAAAAACCTTGCAATTAAAGCATTAACACTCCCGAACAAGCAGCGGCACAAAAACAAAAGACGGCAAAGAATTCGGTTCCCATACAACCTCTCGCCTTGTCATCACAGCGAGCGGAGCAGGGCACGAGGCTCTGACAGCCTCCTTCAGCCACGT
>NW_019759622.1:0-326 GCF_002891405.2 Cryptotermes secundus | reverse complement strand
CTTTTGTGGACCATGCACAGGACTCAACAAATCCACTTGTCTACTCATAAAGAACCAAGGCCCACTATAAAAAATCTTTGAATATTGTTTCTCACTTTCTTTTTATTTCACCATAGATAAATGATTTATTGCATATGTATCGCATAATATAAGGGATAGTAATTTATGTCTTGGAATATTATGTGGTGGTAAGTAGGCTAGTGTGGCACAATTAAAACAGTGTGGGTAGGTGCAGTTTCTGTAGTGTATTAAGTCTGGCATGTAGAATTTTTGTCAGACTAGTGAACATATCTGGTATTTGCTGACTATTAATTATGGATCAAGTT
>NW_019759621.1:0-326 GCF_002891405.2 Cryptotermes secundus | reverse complement strand
TTCATACAGGGACTGTTAGCCCTACAAGCACCAAGTGTTGTCAGCTTTCACCTTTACAAAAATTGTTATATTTGACATCTGTTAGCATTTATCTTTAACTGCATTATCAGCAAACATTTGACAAGGAATTCTTCACTGCATTTGGAGTTCTTAGTGGGTTGTTATACTTTCCCATGAAAGGAGAGCTTTTATGCCCTAAAATAATAGTTTGACTCTAGGACTTAAACTGAAATTTCTAGTTTCTTTATTTGTTATTTTACTACTTGGATTGTATAACTTGTCCACTTGTTTCTGTCTCTAATGCAACATAAACTTTTTATTTTAAA
>NW_019759620.1:0-326 GCF_002891405.2 Cryptotermes secundus | reverse complement strand
GGAGGTAGGCCTAGGCCCGCTGGGGCTGTAGTGCCAAGGGGAAAATACTTGTACCGAACCTTTCGGTCCATAGGCAGTTAACACTGTCCTCATGTAGGGAAGGTTCCAAGTTCTTTCACGACTGGAGACATGGTCTGCTGATAGACTTCTCGCCATTTTCCTCAGTTTTACCAGGAAGGTGCTGGGACACTTAGTGCGAATTTGAAAACCAGACATCTTGTATTATCTCTCAGTATTGTTTCAAGTTACCAAACTCTGCTAATGAAATTCTGAAAATATTCTGATTTATCGACTGGTTTGTTACTAAGGACAGACTTAGGAAGTTT
>NW_019759619.1:0-325 GCF_002891405.2 Cryptotermes secundus | reverse complement strand
TAGAAGCCCATATAAGGAGTTAGTACAGTAGCAACGTTATGAATAATTAATTTGTAAGAATTTGAAAAGAAAAGATTGCAGCCTACTTTACGGTATTTTATCAGCATGCCTCTTGAGAAGCTAACGCAAAACAAACCACAGACTCTCAGTTACGATAGTAGGCCTATGGGTTTAGGATTCGAACCCGAGATATTTTAACTACGAAGCCCGAGTTCTAACCACTGGATCACAAAGTTTCTTGAATGAATAAAATACAGTAAAATTATCCCTTTAACCGACAGTGGAGGCCCATAGGGTTGTGAGACGTCGAAGTTCCCACAGTTTC
>NW_019759618.1:0-326 GCF_002891405.2 Cryptotermes secundus | reverse complement strand
GAGAAATAACTATGTAGGATCTGAGGTTCTCACAGCAGTAGTTATAAAGGGTATTACCTTCTCCAATATAGTCCATTGAAAGCCAACTGTCATTTTGGATGAACATATCACCTCCAAATTCAGGGTTGAAGAATAAGCCAAGCAAGAATATGGTGGCAATATGTTCCTCCAAAACGTCCGTTGACTTTCAACAGGCTAAACAACACTGTATCCCACAATACAGTACTCTTCTAGGGAAATATCTCAGGTGCAAATTATTAACGCTTCTACATATCAGGAATACAATCTTCTTAAACATGAATTTAACAACTTCCACTTGAGTTACA
>NW_019759617.1:0-325 GCF_002891405.2 Cryptotermes secundus | reverse complement strand
TTTGGGATATAATCGCTGTTTATTTTAAGAACAAATAAATACACCCTGTGGGCAAAATCTTAAGGTACGTTGTAAAAGTGAAGGTAAAGTTATCTTTGTGCTTAATTAGTTAATTAGTTATACCATGAAGACCTATGGGTAAGTTGAGGTATCATCCTTGACCTCTGTTCTAGTGAAGGTCAGTGGTCAGCTTCAGGCTCCTGCCGCTTTAGCCTCGGGGGAAAAAGCTCAAAGTACGTTTTGGTCTAGAAAACGAAGATTAACGGCCGTGGGATCCGTGGCGCTGACCACGTGACACTCTCTATCCGCAAAAGTTGGCACTAAC
>NW_019759616.1:0-325 GCF_002891405.2 Cryptotermes secundus | reverse complement strand
GAGAGACTTAAATCAGTAGCACGTGACTGAAAATAAACAAAGGATGTCAATGAAAATCCTTTACTGATTAATTATCCCTCCTTCATTCAGAATTTAGAGCAACTCTTTATACAAGCTCGGCCTTGCTGTTGAGGAAAAGACTAATTCATATCTCTGTAGGTTAAGGTTACAAAAAGTAAAGTTGTCACTATGCCCAACTAATTAAGCACTGTGCCATGAATGTGTGCATATGTGATGAACGGATAATATTAGTGGCAGTTTTTGCATACTAAGACACCTGAATATGCCGGTCACGGTAGCCGAGCGGTGTAAGGCATGCACTGTC
>NW_019759615.1:0-326 GCF_002891405.2 Cryptotermes secundus | reverse complement strand
AAATATACTACACAACACTAAGATACGTTACCCTTACTTAAAGGATCATAACACTGGCACGCGTACAATGTAAATTCTAAATTCACATTAGTCCAATATCATCACATGTTTGGTCTTGTAGAAATTTGTTTTAAAAATTTTAAAGAGTTTCGAAATTGTTGTTGCCAATAATTTGTGTTATTCATATTCATGAATTTATAATTTCTTCCAGTACTCTCCATGTGAAATTGTAGCCATATTTGCTTTGTATTAATGTGCCGAAATTAATATTAAAAATAATTCGAATTAAAATATTACAATTTACTTTACACATCAAAGAGTTTTTT
>NW_019759614.1:0-326 GCF_002891405.2 Cryptotermes secundus | reverse complement strand
TCTGAGCCACAACGAGTATTAGAATGGACTGTGGTATATGGAATTAGCTCATACTGCAAGGACGATTTTTATTCCTTTGACGAGTTCACGGCTCTACGCTTCCCGGCAAGCGGTGCACCGCCGCGAATTTTGACGATGAATGAGCATCCCTGATGACCGATAACGTACGGAATGAAGTAGTCACAGTTCACAGATCACAGGTGTTGAAAATGCTGTCTCCTCTATACGCAGTATGAACTGAGGTGAGGGTGCGGATTACTTTAGGTTCTTGTTGTCGAGGCTGGCATGTAGGTACTGGATACCGCACGAACTCATTGGAGTTTTTT
>NW_019759613.1:0-325 GCF_002891405.2 Cryptotermes secundus | reverse complement strand
GAGTAGCTGCAGAATTGGCAGTTTCTCAAGAAGGGCTCAGCTCCAAGAGTGAGTGACTCCTCTGCCTAGTAGCCACCACGCATCACCACTAGTTGCAGCTTGTATCCCCATTTTTGTTTCATTTACACGGTCTCTCTCACACCGAATTCTCTGAATATTGTTGGTGTTGATGGAGCACGTGTCTATGCCGGTATGGTGGGAGGCAGCATGCGGCTTCATCATTCGCCATCCATGTTCATTCTTTCCTTGACCCGAGCATGGTTATCTTGCGAATTATTCAGCAGTTAGAAGCAAGCAGACATGTAATGATGAATTCTGCTCTACT
>NW_019759612.1:0-325 GCF_002891405.2 Cryptotermes secundus | reverse complement strand
ACCTTCCTAATGGCATATACTAAAGAAACGTTGAAAATGACTTTTAAATCACGATTCTTGACTGGTGCACATGATTCGTGTATGATGCTAGGAAACAGCAAATGAAAGTCACGTGTAACATAAGTACACTGAATATTTGTGATAACCCCTTGGAAAGCGGTAATTTGGCAGAACATGAGAGAGATGGGATGATATTATGACTAATTTTAGGGAAGTATGTAATGAGGATGGAGAGTGGTTGGAACAGGCTCAGGATCGTGTCCTATGTCCAATGTTCAGGTTATACTAGTAGGCAGTCAGTCCACACTGCCTTCAAGAAGCCCAA
>NW_019759611.1:0-325 GCF_002891405.2 Cryptotermes secundus | reverse complement strand
GTTGTGGGTTTAATTAGATTGTATTTACTTAACCCCATCCGATTGGAATCGTGACAAACCTACACCTTTCCAAACTAAAGAACTTGTGGTGCAACCAGCCACTATTTTCCCAGAAGAGTACGATGTTCTGGGTTTCCAACGCCGCTCAGTTCGATAGAAGTTCCTTCTGAGTTTCCGAGAAGCGAATTGCCTTCAACTTCAGCGCCGAAGTGTAAGGCAGCAACATCATTCCCCCACTTTATCTCCAACGTCTCACGCTCTCGGTTTCCGCAGTCATTATCGCTGGTTGGAGATTCCTCGAGGTGTCCTCTAAATCAACGGTGTG
>NW_019759610.1:0-325 GCF_002891405.2 Cryptotermes secundus | reverse complement strand
GCTTTACCCTTGGCGAAGACTCCAACTACCCACATAAAATGAGGTTTCATCATAAATTAAATGTTTAATTTAATACATATAGAGCCACCACTACATACTGCTCAATCACTCCATAAGCCAATCTTATGTTTCTTATGGAAATATAATGACTAAAGTGTGGTAAGTTGTCTCAGCTTGAAAATAGTATTATATTCTGGGGTTCTTCTTCAGTTATGAAAAGTTTATTTGTTGCCCAAAAAGAGCGATTAGGGTTATCCTGAGATTGAGTCCTGGAAACTTGTGTAGAGGTTTTAAGAGGTTGGGTATTTTGATGGTTCCTAGCCTA
>NW_019759609.1:0-325 GCF_002891405.2 Cryptotermes secundus | reverse complement strand
TTTTTTTAAAGATTTCACTCTGATTTAAGGAATTCTCGTTAAATCTCGGGTAATTACTATATAATTTAATGAAATTTTAAAAATTTTTCAGTAATTCCAATTTAATTGAAGGTATTTTTAACCAAATTTTGAAAGCTTAAAAACCAATTTATATAATTTTAACCTAATAATATTTGCCGATTTCAAGTTCATATAGTGAAGTTCAAACAATTTGTGAAAGACTTAATCCTATTTAATGTAATCCTGTACACATTTCTGATGATTTCTAATATAATAAGGAAATTTTAACCCAAATTTGAGTGATGTCAAGTTAAATTTAACGAAT
>NW_019759608.1:0-325 GCF_002891405.2 Cryptotermes secundus | reverse complement strand
TTCTGGGGTTGTAGCCCTGGGTCGGACAGACGTCAAACAAATTCCATGAAGCAGGGCCCTTCTTGAGAAGCTGACAGTCCCTGAGCTAGGCAATAGATTCCACACTATTTACGGAACCTGATAATGTTGAACAGGTTGATCTAGAGGTAACGGTCTAGACTTGTGTTCGGTTCGAATCCCGGTTGGGACACGTTCCATCCCAACCGACTGAGGTGTTCGGGGTTTTCTTTCGGTCCCTCCAGGCAAATGTAGGAATATTGCCTTGACTATACCATTATCACTTCCTTCAAAATCCCTTCCAATTCATCTTTCCTCTATCAGTCTA
>NW_019759607.1:0-325 GCF_002891405.2 Cryptotermes secundus | reverse complement strand
CATCTTTGAGCCGATTGTCTTGATAGTGTGGGACCCTCAACGTCTGACAACGCTATGGGCGTTCACGGCCTGGTACGGGGTTAGCTTTAGTTACTTTACTGAGAATAATTGTCAGGTTTCGGCCCTAATTTCAAAACTGCGAGGGGACACGCGGTAGCGTAGTTGGTTGAGGCACTGTGCTACAAGGCGTAAGTGTGAAAGATAATTAAAATGCCGAACTTGTAGAGTTGATGAATGATACCGTCGAACTTGACATTCTTTTGGATGTTTCTCAAGGAACGACTAGACCTAATTCTTGCGTCTGTGGGAACTGCCCACATTCAAG
>NW_019759606.1:0-325 GCF_002891405.2 Cryptotermes secundus | reverse complement strand
ATGTAGCGAACACAGCGTAGCGCTCTGTGTGGCCGAACCTTCACACAGTAATAATACTCCTTACAGAAACTCATAGCTGTTCAACCCAATACAATCTTCTGTTATGGAACCCAAAGATTCATTTCTAGTCATAATAGGCAATTACTGGATTTTATCCTGAGCCACATGAGCCCAATCCCCATCCTCCGGCCTACAACTACAGTAAGTGTCCCTCATGGTCTCTTACTTACAGGTTTCAGAAGTAAAATGTTGTTAACAATTACGCCTCTTCTCCATGTGCGCTATATTCCACACCCACAATATCTCTGGATTGATCACCTTAATA
>NW_019759605.1:0-325 GCF_002891405.2 Cryptotermes secundus | reverse complement strand
CTTTAAGCGAAGACTTTCTTTCTCTAAAAGAGGCTGAAACATTGAGCTCGCCACTTGATCTATGGAGTTGACTGAATTGAATTAAATAATTATGGAAATTAGCTCCAAGAGTTTTGTTGAAAGCCAAGGAGACAAGTAGTCCGTTCGCGGAAAATATCTGTGAGCAGAAATGATCGTATTTTCGATTGCAATTACTATGTAGTAGTTCCAATTAATCTTCTTTGGCCGTACTTGTAACTGTACAGAGACATTGCTATTTACCGTATTTAAACTTATACAGCTCATTCACATATGCCTTACTTACTTACTTACTTACTTACTTACT
>NW_019759604.1:0-325 GCF_002891405.2 Cryptotermes secundus | reverse complement strand
TTTTTCTTTTCTTTCTAAATTAAAATTGATTTTTGCAGATCTTTTGCCGGTGTCGTTAACATTAACTGGCAAAAATCTAAACATGTTACGCAATAATGTAAATAAACAATTTACATGAAGATAGCTAATAGATCCTTTGAAAATGTGGCACAGTAAAAGAACTAATCAAAATTTGATTCATGACGAAATGAAGGAAAGATTTAAGCTTGCTACCATTTAGTTCGGGACCTTTCGTCTTCCCCTCTGCTGTATAAAACCGTAAAAATAGGAATATACTTCTCCTGTGGTCTTGTATGGGTGTGAAACTTGGTCTCTGACATTAAGG
>NW_019759603.1:0-325 GCF_002891405.2 Cryptotermes secundus | reverse complement strand
TGTAACTAATTTAACAATTACGCCATATAGACGTATGGGGAAGTGAATGTGCAGATTCACATTTTCTTAATCTCGGCAACAGTTGGTGAGTGGTCAGCTTCACGCCGCGGCCGCTTTAGCACGGGGAAAGGGCCCCCGTTACACATTGTATAGGAGGTTGGGTGGGCCGCAGAGCCGGTCTGGACGACATGGAGAAAGGAAAATTCTTTAGCCTACCGGGGACTCAACTCCGACCTACCGGTCGTCCCGATCGTAGCCAGTTGCTATACCGACTGAGCTATTCCGGCTCCTGCTATACATACATATACAATACACCGTAATAAAG
>NW_019759602.1:0-325 GCF_002891405.2 Cryptotermes secundus | reverse complement strand
GTTACACTCACACAATATATGAGACAAACTCCGTCTTAAGTGCAAAAAATTGTTGCACTTAAGACGGAGTTTGTCGCATATCTTATAGGTCAGATTTATAGATTTTGATGGTCCAGAGATATGTCCAAGTGGAAGTTTCAAGTTTGTAACATCTCTTGACAGGGAGGATGGTCTTTAGTGGTACATTATATGAACACACTACTTTACTTTCAAGTGTGTAGTGACTGTCACTGTCTTATTTAGTTCTTAGAAAGTTCAGGTATGGAAGCAAAGATAGATAATACTTTTGTACATTAAACACTTGCAGTAAAGTAAGGTAAAACAG
>NW_019759601.1:0-325 GCF_002891405.2 Cryptotermes secundus | reverse complement strand
TAACTGGGCTACAAGATCATTTTCCCCCTCCTCATTCTAATACTGTATGTTAACTTTCACCCTCTTGCTTTAAACCTCTTGCTATTACACCTCTGCAAAGGAGGAGCTTCATAACGTGTACTCCTTACCAAACATAATTAGAATGTTCAAGTAAAGGACAATGAGATGGAAAGGGCATGCAGCACAAATGTGACCAAAGAGTACTGCATACAGGATATTCATGAAGAAGGCCAGAAGGAAGACCAAGATGTAGGTGGGTGGACATTAAAATGGATCTTAGAGAGATGGGATGGGGTGATTTGCACTGGATCAATCTACCTCGGGA
>NW_019759600.1:0-325 GCF_002891405.2 Cryptotermes secundus | reverse complement strand
TTTTGAGGCACATTACAGAATTTCCCTCGATATGGAAAAGAAGACTTGGCGTGCTCCTTTTTAAATCCTTGACGTACATAGCGTCGTAGTAAATGGACAGATTTGCACACACCGAGAGTGATATTTCGAAAAGAGACAGTCTAAGGCAAGGGTGAAGCTATTCCTATGCTCAATTAAGAACCACGCCATGAAGACGTGTGCGGGATGGTGTATAACTCCACGTATTCTAACCTCAGCACCAGATGGGAGTGAGTGGTTAGACTGACATTCCGGCCGCTTGACCGTAGAGGGAAGATTGGTGTAGCTTGGTTCGAATCCCCGCTGG
>NW_019759599.1:0-325 GCF_002891405.2 Cryptotermes secundus | reverse complement strand
GAGGGCGCCCCATAATAACAAGACCTAAACTGTCAAACAGTAATAGATGTCTGGTCATAAGCCCCGGGTTGGGCTCGACACCAAGATTGACTGACTGACCATCAGTCGTAATATGACTTTGACTTCGACTAAGGAGTCAGTCGAAGAAGTCAGAATTAGTCAGTTCTGGGAGTGAGTATGAGACAGCCACGGAGGAAGAGGAACCTGAACGTGTGATTAGAAGATTTTATGTGTGATAATCAGTGATAGTGTGCGACAGCTGATAAGCCAGCCAGTGAAAACTTATTGTGCGACTTCATGACTTTACAGTGCAGTGGTATTGGCA
>NW_019759598.1:0-325 GCF_002891405.2 Cryptotermes secundus | reverse complement strand
TTTCAGTAGTTGACTGTACAATTTCAGAATTTGCCTTGAGGGACTGAGGAAGAAGGTAGTCTGAACAGCCGGTTCCTGGTCAGAATCCCACTGGGGATCTTCTAAATGTAAGTTAAGTGCATTTACTCTATTATTTTCATGCTCAAAGGCATATATGTATAAGTCAGTTGAGACCATGTGATCTTATGCACAATTTACAAAGCCAATAAATCATTCAAGAGATGTACCTGTATGTGCAGTCAGTCTGCAGTCCATCCACTTCATAGCTGCGTATATGTGGTGGGATGTCTTCATTGCTTGTCATCCAGCGGGAGCTCTTGCCCTG
>NW_019759597.1:0-325 GCF_002891405.2 Cryptotermes secundus | reverse complement strand
CAAAGCATCACCATTACACATAAAAATATTCCAATGGCCATTAGGGAGAGACTGTCTCCTTGGTTACAGAAACAAATGAAATCCATATCTAATTTCTGTGACATGCAGAGTTACTGAAGAAACATCAGACAGTACATGTAGTTACCACTAACCTATAGATTTCATTTCGCCATGCATTCGTGTTTCTGTTTGATGTTTAGATTTTTATTCTGTAACTACTGGATGACCATGTTAGGCGGGTCCCTGTCACAACGGCATGGCGCGCCCTCAGGTTACGGATGGAGGAGACGCCCTCCAGTTTTGGAGAGAAGCTGCGAATATATTG
>NW_019759596.1:0-325 GCF_002891405.2 Cryptotermes secundus | reverse complement strand
GCTACGGCCGTAACGACGGAGGGGTCGGAGTTCGAGTCTCTGTAGGGTGAAAAATTTTCTCCAAATCATCTAAACACGCCTTGTGGTCCACCGGAACTTCCTATCCAATGGGTAACATTGTTTCTTCATCCTGGGGTAAAGCGGCCGGGGCGTGAACCTCACTAGAAACATGCAGCTAGTGCAGATTGTAGGACAGTTTGGATCTATATTTCTTCTCCCCCATATCCCTTCATGCGTAGTGGATAATTTCCTTGAGCTCGGTAACAATTTAACTTCTTTCCTTTATTTATTTTGCATACAAAATACATAGGATATTACTTGTTTG
>NW_019759595.1:0-325 GCF_002891405.2 Cryptotermes secundus | reverse complement strand
TTCTAAGAGCTGCATTAAATAACCCAAAAATAAGTCTGAGGAGAACTACAATACTTCTGGATAATACTATCGTCTTGGATGTGATGCGGTATAATCCGATAGAAGTTCGACTTTTTAGAAAAACGTCCGTCCTATATTAAATGTTTATAGAATAAGGCAACTAAGTAACCCACAAGAAGTAAATATTCTTGCTGTCTGCTTTTTGCTGGTTATTTGCTTGCTTTACTATTCGACCTTAAAGATTGAGTGCCTTTCTCCAAAACGTCGGTGAACATCTATCGGATTACACCTTAAACCTTAAAACATGGAAGTTAATTTATCGTTA
>NW_019759594.1:0-325 GCF_002891405.2 Cryptotermes secundus | reverse complement strand
GAATCTCCTAGGAGTAAAGGGCGGACGGCGCGTAAGATTGAAAACCTCACCGCCATATGTGAGCCGATTTTCCATAAAATCAAGAGCCTCTATATCTCATAATCAAAATGGCCTCCACGGCCTGTTACAGGGATAGTTATACCTTTCTTTTACCTCCAAGGAGGTTTTCCTTTCATGTTTCCTGACTGAAATTACGTTATGATTTTCTGGTCTGTTTCATGCATGCTACATACGCCCTTCATTTCATCCTAATTGAAGTGATATTTGTAATAATATTTTAAGAGTACCAAATATGAAACTTCCCATTTCGCAATTTGGACATGTC
>NW_019759593.1:0-325 GCF_002891405.2 Cryptotermes secundus | reverse complement strand
GTCGCTCGGTCGGTATAGTTCGCTTGCGGACTAAAATCATTGAGTTTTTTTTTCTAACATGGACATTTCATAACGATCTGGCTTAAGTTTCCTGAGTTTAAATGTGTGACAAAGCGGCTGAAAGGCTTTTCATCTAATCCTTCTGCATCTTCGATCTCTAGTGATGCACCAAATGTACTATTCTTAGTACTGAAAATCTCTGTATTAAAATGTAAAAGCTATAATTTTGTCTATGGTTTTGTATGGGTCTGAACCTTTGTATCTGACATTAAATGAAGAGCACAGACTGAAGGCGTTTGAGAAGACTATTTGGACTGAACAGGAC
>NW_019759592.1:0-325 GCF_002891405.2 Cryptotermes secundus | reverse complement strand
AAAAAAATGCATGGTTTTGAGAGAAAATGTTAAAAATAAATAATACACATATTCAAGAAATTAAAATTTTATTTTAAAGTGTGCCGCATACAGTTTCGAATGTAATTAGCAAGTATCCGAATGTATACTGTTCATGGCCTTGCATGTGTCCAATTCATACTCCACTCCTTGCCATACAAGCTGTAGCATCTCTCTGGTTACCCGCTCAGTGTCTTCTCTTACTGCTGCTTTCAAACGATTCAGGCCTTGAATTTTGTCCATATAAATGTAATTATTTACACATCCCCAAAAGACAAATCAAGGGAAATCAGGGTTCCTAGGTGGC
>NW_019759591.1:0-325 GCF_002891405.2 Cryptotermes secundus | reverse complement strand
GATCCCATCATTTTTTCCACACTTCGGAAGCACTGTGGAAGTCATTTTTCTTAATGCTGTTGAGTATCGCATGCAATTCCCTTTGGATGCCAGATGCTGTTTCAAAATTTCATCCCTTCAGTTTCATTTTCAATTTGGGAAACAATGTGAAATCACAGGGAGCTAAGTCCAGTGAACAGGGAGGATGGGGAGCGATAACCATGTTGTTAGTCACAAACTCTGTGGTTTTCAGGGACATGTGGCCAGGCATGTTGTGATGAAGGAGTAGTGTGGCTCATGTTCAAATTTTCTGCTAAGATCTGCAAGTAAGTTCCATAACTGATCC
>NW_019759590.1:0-325 GCF_002891405.2 Cryptotermes secundus | reverse complement strand
GTGTGGACTGGATTCATGTGGCTCAGGATAGGGACCAATGGTGGGCTCTCGTGAACACTGTAATGAACCTTCAAATTCCATAAAATGCTGGGAATTTTTTTGAGTGACGAACTGTTGACTTCTCAAGAAGGTCTCAGCTCCATAGAGTTAGCAAGTTAGAGAGTTGATTGGTTAGTTTAGCCCTTGTGGAGCTTATAGTTTTCTCATTATTTTGATTTGAAATACTTTTTTTAAGTTTCTTTGGGTGGTGTGAAACTGAGTCCTCTTGTGAAAAAGTTACACAGTTCCGTTCAGTGTGACTGGTTATGATTTTCTTATTTCAATT
>NW_019759589.1:0-325 GCF_002891405.2 Cryptotermes secundus | reverse complement strand
GATGGAATGAGTTTTTCTGACCTCGGCATTTTCCAAATTTAAAGAACTTTCTTCCAAGATTGAATCCAAATCCCAACCCTTCTGTTCAAGTTGTGATGGAACTCTACGATAATGAATTTCTTAGTCTGCCAGCAAGCAGATGATACCAAGTGTGTCCTGTCAGTGATGGAGCTTCTTTTAGATTTTCTTAGATTGTTGCAAGAATCTTCCTCATTTGTAAATTTAGTCTTTGGGTGTTAAAAGAACAATTGGTTTCTGCCTAAGCAAGTTTTGGAAACTGCTTGTCTACCCCTTGATAGAATATAAGAAGCCTCCTTCATATGAT
>NW_019759588.1:0-324 GCF_002891405.2 Cryptotermes secundus | reverse complement strand
TCTTCATAGTCACCGCCGTGAAAGCCTCAAATCTTACATAGAAATAACCTGTTTCGCCGAAAATCTCCTCTTCCCCGTCATCTCATTAGTGGAGATCTAGACACCACTAATATGCAAATATTATTACTCATTCTTCCATTTTAATGCGTTCTAAAAATGAAAATGCCACTGAGCGGATTAGAGGAAGGAATCAAAGCTTATGATGAAACGCATTATTTGGTTACGTAGAAGGCGATAAAGGGGAATTCCCTTACGTAGTAGAGGAGTGTACGTCAGTTTGATGGTAAATATAACGGTAAAGCTATCCCTGTAACAGGCCATGGA
>NW_019759587.1:0-325 GCF_002891405.2 Cryptotermes secundus | reverse complement strand
CTGCTAGTGTCTGCTTTTGTTCGCTAGGATAATTTCCTAAATATTTTGTTTTTGCTTGTGTTCAGCTATGACACCTTCCTAACTCCCAGTATTTTTTGTGATAGACAGGACACCATCCTAACTGATAGAATTTCTGTTCGATACGATATCACCCCAAATTATAGTGTTTGGATGTTCTATTCTGAGGAACTCACGTGCCACATGTGCGAGTTTGGGAATATTTTAAAATTATGTCAGTAACTAGGTAACGTCGCTTCCGATGGTAGGATGACTGCTGGTTCAGTGGAGCAGATATCCCAGTATTTGCCTGAAGAGACTGAGAAAT
>NW_019759586.1:0-325 GCF_002891405.2 Cryptotermes secundus | reverse complement strand
TATGAGGAGGAGGAGGAATAAGAGGAGAAAGATGCACAAAAATGAGAAGGAGAGGGAGAGGAAGCAGGCACCTAGCCAGGTGGATAGCAAACAGTTGGATAACACTTAATCATATAAGGGCCGTGCTATGCTCCACATACAGTATTTATCAATTACGCATGCAGCACTTCACTAACTTTCACTAAATTTGCCTATCCTTATAACAGTAAAGGCAACAGTTTCTTGCATGCATCACAGCTGACACCATGAAGCACTGGTCTGGCAACAGTACCACTGACACTGGCTACTGAGAACACTTCCATGTCACCAGCATGTACTGCAGCAC
>NW_019759585.1:0-325 GCF_002891405.2 Cryptotermes secundus | reverse complement strand
TGGTTGCAACAAGTTCCTCCAAAAAGTCAGTTGACTTTCAACTGATTCTATGGCATTATATCCCAGAAGATAGCACTGTGCATAACCACCGCTGTAAGAACCTCAAATCCTGCAATTTCAGTAATGTTCACAAGGGATGCTTTACAACAACCTGCAGTATACTTTAAATTTCACCCTGCTGCAATTTCCTATTTTATTACTGCCTTGCTTAATATCACTGAATACGGATTGCTTTCCTCTATTCACAAGATATTTCTCTCGCTGTTCAGTGACTAATAGTGAGGACAGTATCAAATTATTTCAATAAGGCATGGCAATAGGATTT
>NW_019759584.1:0-325 GCF_002891405.2 Cryptotermes secundus | reverse complement strand
TGAAACACGAGTAGTAAAAGCTTTGGACTCTCGGTTTCACGTTGGTAAGCGGTTACTTTCTGACCAAGTCATGGTGCGGTCTCAAGTTCGGGATGGAGAAGACGGCCTCGGATATAGTGGGTAACTGCGAATGTGTTGCCTAACGAGCCATGGGCAACCGCTAACCTGTGGTCCTACAGCTTGGGGGTGAGGTAGGAAGGGTTCTGAGTACCCCACGCCGTAGATAAAACGTAAACTAGCATGTTACAAATCTGTAGTGTTTCTACGTAGTACAGGGCTATTATAAGTGATTCATTCGTTTTTAAAACGCTATATTTTCCAAAGT
>NW_019759583.1:0-325 GCF_002891405.2 Cryptotermes secundus | reverse complement strand
AAGCTGATCACTCACTTCCATTTTGTGCCGAGGTTAATACACCATATGCCTTCATGATGTTGTCCTAAGTAATTAATTATGGTCATTTTAGGTTGCAGGGAAAGGCATTATGCGACAGATCGTAACTTGTGTTTGGAGTCTCCGCGAACATAGAAATAATGTCACCGAACAATTAAATATACTAAATTCCTTACCACTTTTCGTCCTGAACAATCTGTTCTTCTTCTAAGTAAGTACTGTCACTTCCAAATGTCCCTTCACTTAACTTTCCTATTTGACTGCCTTTGGTCTGGCCTCTTTTTGAGTTCCAAGAGAGACATTAGGG
>NW_019759582.1:0-325 GCF_002891405.2 Cryptotermes secundus | reverse complement strand
GCTTCATTACCGTGTTCACAAAAGCCCTCCAATTTTCCCTATCGTCAGCCAGAACAATCAAATCAATACCATCCCATCCTATCGCTCTAAGATGCATATTAATATTGTCAACCCACTTACAACTTGGTTTTCCCAGTGGTCTCTTTCCTTCTGGCTTTCCCGCCAATGTACTATAAGCATTCCTAGTCTCCAACATTCTGCTACATGACCTGAGCACACCATTTTCCGTATCTTTTCAAGTTAAATTGCAAATAATATTTTGAAAATATTTAAGAATTTAAAAGTGAGATTATATATATTCTCCAATGGCAAATGGAGAATTTTT
>NW_019759581.1:0-325 GCF_002891405.2 Cryptotermes secundus | reverse complement strand
GCTAGCTGGCTTTGCGTTGCTAGCTTGCTTTGCGTAGCTAGCCTGTTTGCGTTGCCTTTTTGCCTGCTTGCTTGCCTGCTTGCTTTGCGTTCCCTGCTTGCTTTACTTCCTTTGTGTTTCTTGCTTGCTTGGTTGCTTTGCGTTTATTCATTTCTATGAGTTGCTTGCTTCCTTGCTTGCTTAGGGTTGCTTGCTTTTTCCTTGCTTTGCTTCGTTTGCTTTCTTGCTTGCTTTGCGTTGCTTGCTTGCTTGTTTTCTTAGCTTGCTAGCTTGCTTTGCGGTTTTGGCTTTCTTGCTTGCTTTGCGTTGCTTGCATGCATTGTGT
>NW_019759580.1:0-325 GCF_002891405.2 Cryptotermes secundus | reverse complement strand
CTTATTAAGGATTTGATTCCTAGCAGCGAATGTTGTTTCAGAGCCGTTCTCTAGCAACGGCTTTTTCTCTGGCTCCAGAGTTCTTGCTTTAGGAAAATATTTCACAATATGAGGATAAGAAAGAGTCGTTAATAATACAAAAGAAAACCAGTATTTTCCTTATCTACAGATTTTCAGGACTATCTTGTTGTTGCTGATCATATTATATTAAGAATTACGAACATTTTGTTTCACTTTAAGAACTAGAAATTAGCCTCTTCCGGCTCAATATATGACTCTATCCATCTCTTTCGCTGTTTTCCCAAGTCTCGTTTTCGGTATATGT
>NW_019759579.1:0-325 GCF_002891405.2 Cryptotermes secundus | reverse complement strand
GTTAATTTTGACCATGCTAATAGCAATTATTTCCTTGTGTACAAGCAACACAATAAGACTGAACAAGTTCACTCAAGTGGTAACCAGTTTGATTCTCTTTTGGGACACTCATAGATATGAGGTGCTCAGAGAAGTGAATATGGATAGTATGGTCTTTTGGGTTGTAACATCAAAGTTGTCTGAAGACGGCCTCAACATTTCAGAGTCACATATCAGCTTCATCTTCAGGATCAAAGAGTATGCCAAGCAGTAAACGAGCAGAAGCAGGTGTGAAGCTCAGCTTGTTGCCTGAGCCAGAAGCAACAGGCTGTCTCTGAACCATGTG
>NW_019759578.1:0-325 GCF_002891405.2 Cryptotermes secundus | reverse complement strand
ACTCCTCTGGTCTAGAATTCCGGGAAGTAAAGCAAATGTTTCCCATCTTACGCCCCTCTCTATAATTAATAAGTTTGCACTGTTATTGCGAGAATTTCACACTTGCTGAAACGGGGACGCAGTTACGGAAATGGGTGCAAGTGCTGCTGCAACTTCTAAAGAAGGCGAAATAATACACGGAAAATCCCCCCTTTTAATCCATCAGTATTGTCAAGGGTTTGAGTGTGATTCCAATCCAACCACTTCTGAAACCAGTCATCACGTCTTATGCGTGATTATATACGGGGTGTGGATTGGTGAATATATTTATTGAACACTTTTTTTT
>NW_019759577.1:0-325 GCF_002891405.2 Cryptotermes secundus | reverse complement strand
CATACATACATACATACTGTTGGATTGTCATCACTTCTGCTTGGTATTCGGGACAAGGGAACTATCCAAACTGAAGATTTCTTTGGTCTTCCGAGGCAAATTCACTGATATTACTTCAGATTAGGCCATTGCCGTTTTTTCACTCCTTTACAATTAAATATTCACTCATAATCTTACAATTCGAAATTCTAAACCGTTAAATAATTTAAAATGAAATGAGAACAGCAACACTGACCAATCTCTTCAGGCGCACGTTGATTTCAAGGTCGACAACTGCAGAACACAGAATACGAAGACGGCTACTCGACCCTACGTTCCGTAAATA
>NW_019759576.1:0-325 GCF_002891405.2 Cryptotermes secundus | reverse complement strand
ATTGTATAGAAAATGTGGAAACCTCAACATCTCATAACCCTATGGTCCTTAACGGCCTGTTACATGGATACCTTTACCTTCTTAACATCAACTACTAAATAATTTATCGGATTTTCTCCAGTGATGGGTTATAATGAACACGGTTTGGCTTCAAAAAAGAAAAAGGTGAACTTCCAGAAGAGCCCGATAGAACACCTAGGCTGAAGCTTGAGGAAGAATATTCATATTTATCGCAGTGAGAACCTCATGTCTCACCAAAGAAAACACTGTACCAGGGAGTTAATTCATATACCGTATTTACGCATGTATAGGCCGCACATTTTTT
>NW_019759575.1:0-325 GCF_002891405.2 Cryptotermes secundus | reverse complement strand
TAATAAGAAACAACACACAAATAACACATATCACAGAAAATAACATACTACCCTCAAACAAAATACCGCATACAAAACTTCACAAACAATAAAGGGCAAACTACACACAATGAATACAATACAAATGTTCTTTCCTTAATATCAACAGATCAAGTTTCATGCTTATACAAAACTACAGGCAAAATTGTAGTTTTGCAAATTTTCATTAATATATTTTCAGAGAGCAGACGAGAAAACAAAAGTTTTCTGAACTGAATAGTAGGAAGCATTACTCCACGTAAATCTACACTTAATTTCCTCATGAATGAAGTTTTCATTTTTTCTT
>NW_019759574.1:0-325 GCF_002891405.2 Cryptotermes secundus | reverse complement strand
ACTGATTGTGAGAGTATTACTGCTTGCAGTGCCCCAGACGCGCAGAGCCACTTCACTCATTGAAATTCACCGCATCATCCTTACAAAGTAATGTTCCCTTAATGTAGGCGGCTCATTTATTTTATCTTATTCAACGTCGGTTTTCCGGTTTCACTGGTTATTCGTTCTCCAGCGGTAGGATCATTCTGATTCATGACTTCGAAAGCACAGAAAGAAGGCCTATGCTGCCACCAGCATTTATCTAGAGCGGCTGAGGAAGAACATAATAAACAACCAGGATATCCGATCTTCATGCCGAGAATAGAGAACAGGACATTCCTGTTAC
>NW_019759573.1:0-325 GCF_002891405.2 Cryptotermes secundus | reverse complement strand
TTTTCCGTACGACCGATGTCACTGTGTGTGTTCCAGCCCTAAGGCAGTTGATGCCTTGGACCGCGCGGCCACTGTGACCGGCCGTCACAGTATCTACAAGCTAAAATTTTGATGAAAGAGCAGCACTCAAATTAGAGACTAAAATATATTCAATTAAAAATGTTTGCGAGCGATGACTCAGTACTCATCCAAAAGTTCTACAGCAGTGACTGCATACTGTTTCAGCAGCCATGGCTACTTTACATCCTGGCAAGAATACGGCTGTTTCGATTTTACTGCTTCCTGACTGGAATGCCAAAATTCTTTGTTTTCGCGCTTGGTTCTT
>NW_019759572.1:0-325 GCF_002891405.2 Cryptotermes secundus | reverse complement strand
TCATTTCTGTTACTAATAATTACCTGTGTATATCTTTATGGATAGTCCATCACAGAGCTCCGTGTCTTATTACAGACTACATAACAGAGGAATGGATTCGTTTCTAATTTCTCCTGCATGCTGTATGTGACTGCAGCTTAGTCACCTGAACGGTCTCAGCTTGACCACCGCCAAGTCTAAGCCTCTTTCCCATGTGTGGTTTCACCTTGTTCTATGCTGCGAACATGATTTTGTACCACTCCGGCATGTTGCCTGCACAATTTGTTATATTGACTAAGCTCTAAATCAGGGCCGCGCCATAGCTCAAGCAGTTAGTCGCTGGCTT
>NW_019759571.1:0-325 GCF_002891405.2 Cryptotermes secundus | reverse complement strand
CTAGCAGTGCTTCGCCATACAGCTAAAACCGGAACACTATGAAATGTTTCTGTTCTCCCTTCTATTAAATTATGTAATATTTTGCTAGAAATCACCTGTGTAGCCAGCGACTAACCATTTGAGTTGTGGCGCGGCCATCTGTACACTTTCTGTTGCCTATATGCCATAGCCTTTCTCAGGTTTGCGCTGTAAAATCAGTTGTATATACGTACATGCCACAGCGATCCTCAACATTGTGCGCGCCAGGACAGGGAAACTGTGGTATTCGTGTGTCGCTATGGACGGGCATAGGAAGACGGTTCTATTAGCGCTGGTGCTGTAATAG
>NW_019759570.1:0-325 GCF_002891405.2 Cryptotermes secundus | reverse complement strand
ATTGCAATAACAAGACTTGGACATGTATTCTTTTAAGGATTACATAATGACCAACTTCTTTCTATTATTCTCTTTACAGTTTGTTTGTGGCACTAAAAGATGTTGTTTGAGACAATTTTGAACAGGACGTGCATCAGACTAAAAATTAGCCATGCAGAGTTTACTGTAGCTTTCGATTAAACACTTTTAATTCTTTCTTTCATCTTTCTTTATTTTAAATTCAATAAATCGTTTTTGGCCAAGCCTAGTATGTAGAACAAGTCATTATTAAATCAAAACTTACACAAGAACAGTTCATAAAATAGAATTCAGTCACATACAGAAC
>NW_019759569.1:0-325 GCF_002891405.2 Cryptotermes secundus | reverse complement strand
TTCTTGGAATATAACGCCGTGTAGGCTATTAAAAATCAACAGACATTTCGGAGGAATATATAGCCTCCATTTTCAGGGTCGAAGAATAATAAAAGCAAGAAAGGAGTATGGCTCTCTTCCTGCTTGGCTTATCCTTATTGCTGAAGATGGACACCACATGTTTCTGCGAAACATCGGTTGACTTTCAAAGGAATACACCAGAAGATAGAATTTTCATCATTGGTACTCTTTTAAAAGTAGATTTATACACAAGTTCATTAAATTATTTTAACATATTGTCGCGTGTTTCGTGTGTCACGCTACAAATAAGTTGACGCCGTCGTCT
>NW_019759568.1:0-324 GCF_002891405.2 Cryptotermes secundus | reverse complement strand
GATTTCTTCGGTCATTTTTTAAATATTTTCAGGTCATCAAAATCCAGACCCTGCTTATTACACATACTTTCAGCAGTGATATCTGAGGAGCTGATTGCAGTGTCCATGAGGATTACTGTCTACTAAGATGTTACATATTCTAGTCTGGAAGACAGTTGCTAAAATTGTTGAGAAACCTGCTGTCTCTACCTTCAGGGTGACTATATGATGTCACATACCAAGAGACAGTAATCTTCAGAATTTTCAGTATCTCATATAAATTAAATTTCAACGAGACTGTGGTCTACCTGTTTGTGACACCATGTACATTTGTGGGTGGATACT
>NW_019759567.1:0-324 GCF_002891405.2 Cryptotermes secundus | reverse complement strand
GCCCGTAGCCAGTCGCTATACCGACTGAGCTATCCCGGCTCCCCTATTATAAGAGAATACTGAAGAACTGTTAAACGTAAGATGTTATTCTTTCTGTACTACAATTTGTTATTTCTCACCTCCCTTATTCCTTCTTTCAATATTTGTTTGTTCTGTTCTCTTTTAATGCAGGCATAAAATGAACTGTAAAGTATTTTGGAACTGCGCAAATCAACATAATGTTTGTTCTGGCTTTCGTATTGAAGACACTAAAAAATATCGTTAAGTCCAACTGGAAATTTGACTGCAGGTGAAATTAAGTTCCCTTTCGAGGCAAATACTTAG
>NW_019759566.1:0-324 GCF_002891405.2 Cryptotermes secundus | reverse complement strand
GTTACAATATTATAGTGTCTCAGATTTGAGACTTCCCTTTAGTTGCCTCCTACGACTCTTGCGCGCGAGCCTCTGCCTAGCAAAGGGTCAAGTATTTTTTGTACTTACGAAGCTGTTGCCTAGTAATGGCCGTTGTCTCCTCCCTTCGTACAATCCAACGAAACTATAATCTGTTTCTCATTCATGTGTGGTGATAATAATAATTCAAATCAATTCGAGTTTATTTACGTGCAAATTTAACAGCACAGAGGGCAATTACAAAATTAGCACGAGTACATAGAAATACACAAAAATAATAAAAAGAAAACAAAATACAAAATATGA
>NW_019759565.1:0-325 GCF_002891405.2 Cryptotermes secundus | reverse complement strand
TACTGTTGTAAATATTTTATTTACAGCATCTGTTGTTGGCGTCTTCAGATAATGTCATTCTGTGTCTTGTTAAGCAACTGATTTGTGCTGGATACCAAGAGAGAGAGTTGTACTTGTCTGTACTTCAGTAAAGAGATAATAAATTGTAAATATATTTCAGCCTTGTTTCTTTTGATGCCATATAGTCTTGTATATGTTCACTGTCATTACAGACGAACATGCTGCCTCCATGTTCAGACTCAAAGATAAACAAGGCAAGCAGCAAAATGTCCATAAACATTACCAGATTGCATGGTGTCACATCCCAGTAGATAATATTTTTTTT
>NW_019759564.1:0-324 GCF_002891405.2 Cryptotermes secundus | reverse complement strand
GCGCCATGGCCTCCCGTTGGCATCCTAGTGCGATACCGCCCTAAGTGCTCACGTGTACATTCATGATCCGTTATGACTCTCCCGTTTAGCAGCAAGCATATAGGGCCTACTGGGCCCTGCACATCCGTGAAATGTTCACCACTTCAAGAGAGTAAAACTGAAGAGTGGTACGACGTGTCTGCCCTAGACTACTATCTTAACATGGTGGAAAGGTCTGCCTGTTCTCATCATCTGGAGAGGTATGCTAGAAGAGGCGTAATCTTCTGGTAGAATCACCCATGCTGCATAGCTAGAAGGACAGGAGTCAATTATAGTCTATTTTTT
>NW_019759563.1:0-324 GCF_002891405.2 Cryptotermes secundus | reverse complement strand
CCCCCCCCCAAGTATTAACATTGCATTTGTGTGAAATTTGAAGTGAGACCGATACTGCAGCAATTCCTTTTAACACTTTGAAGCATGAATTTCATTTATATGTCATTCTACTGCACAGAAAATACACCGAATTTCCAAAGGATAATTTGTTAATACTGTTCAGGGAAATTATCTCTATTTATTCGGAGAATTGTAACAATTCTATAAATACACATAAGACAAAATTCAAAGATTTTTAATGTTATAGTAAGGGATTCATATAATGATCATTGATATTGAGCAGTGATTTATTTTACTAATAAAAAAACAAGCAGCCAGGATAGC
>NW_019759562.1:0-324 GCF_002891405.2 Cryptotermes secundus | reverse complement strand
GGATTGACGTCTGAATCGACCCAGAGCCAGTCTCCGTATGATAAGAAAGATGAAAGTTATTTCCCTCACATGAATCGATAACCCAGTCATCCAACTTGCAGACCAAACTATCTCGTTTCTGGTTTCCTTATTCGTTGTGAAATTTAAAGGGACTCAGCTGCATAATAAGCACTTTGTTGAGTGGTCTGAAGTACCATAGTGTTAGAAGATTGATACTGAAGGATGTCATAAAGGACTTTTCTGTTCCCCACTTTTCTGAGGTTTACCATTTGTAGGTTGGCTGACGTAATTCAACGATAATAAATAATCTGCAGAGAACAGTCA
>NW_019759561.1:0-324 GCF_002891405.2 Cryptotermes secundus | reverse complement strand
TTTTTTTTTATATTCTAACGTTTACGTTTTTAGATAGCAGCTGAGGAGACAAAAGGTTCTGGGCTGAATGGTAGCAAGCAGTACCCGAGTTTAATACACTCTCAGTTTCCTCAGGAATCAAATTTTATTTTTGATATTCCAATACGAATATTCTACCAGAAAATGTCAGAATTACATCTCATTTTCATCATACGCTTCAATCTGCAAGGAACTACAAACTGATGCGTTAGTTGGCTATAGACTCACTTTAAAGTCTTGAATTCGCGCTTATGAGCTCCACACGCAGATATTTTGGTATCAGGTGGGATATCAGAATTTCTAGTT
>NW_019759560.1:0-324 GCF_002891405.2 Cryptotermes secundus | reverse complement strand
TGCCAAATCCCAGAAGACTGCTTTCTTCAATTGTTAAATTCACTGTATTTCTTACCTCTGTCTTTAAAGTATATAGTATTAATCTATAGGATCGAGATGTTAAATTATTGTTATTGCTCCTTTTTAGCTTATGAAACAATGACATTGTAGCCATGCAAATATTGTCTTCAGCTATTGGCTTTCTGGCTGTAAGTGATGAAACATTTGAGCTTGATATGTGAAATTTGGTATGGAGATTGTTCATAAACATAAATATACACACATCATGTATGGGATAATGTCAGCAATTACAAACATGGCAATGGTGCAAAACTTGGAGGTTAT
>NW_019759559.1:0-324 GCF_002891405.2 Cryptotermes secundus | reverse complement strand
GTTTCTCCGTGACTTTTAATTCTACCCTGAAGATGAAGGCGACGTCTTCTTCCGAAACGCTGTATAACTTTCAACATACGAAATTGTATAATATCCCATAAGACAGAATTCATTATATTGTGACGTGTACAGCCATTTTTAGGCAACGACTCGACAAACATATTCCCGCAACAAAAGCGCTCAATATAGGGTATCCATTGTTAGGTAACGGACATGTTGACAACAGACAAAGTTTACCCTGGAGTCCGGGCAAAGTCGTTATAAGAAGTGTTCGGCAGGACAGGAGTAGAAATAGAGCAGCAAGCAGTATAGATCAGTAGCCGA
>NW_019759558.1:0-322 GCF_002891405.2 Cryptotermes secundus | reverse complement strand
TGCTTAATTAGTTAAGCACAGGGACAACTTTTACTTTACTGACCCTGTAACTGGACCTGGTTGTTGAATCCTGCATAAATATAAATAAAGAATTTAATTTAACTGAGTTAGTGTGATCGGTCTTAGATAGACAGGGTGTGAACTTAATGTGGATTTAACTGACACTGAATGGAGCCCAATGTCGAGCTACCGTAATGACGTTTAGAACACACGACTGCTCTAATAACAGTGTGCTCAGTGGACTCAATGGCATCTGCACAGGGACGTCAAACTTCGATACACACTACCTATCTATCTATCTATCTATCTATCTATCTATCTA
>NW_019759557.1:0-324 GCF_002891405.2 Cryptotermes secundus | reverse complement strand
TGCGTTGCGTTGTTAACTTGCTAGATATGCATGACTACCTTGCTAGCTTTTCGTTGCTACCTTGCTAACTAAGCTTTGCTACCTTGCTAACTCTGTGTTGCTAGCTTGCTAGCTTCCCATTGCTCGCTTGCTAGCTCTGCGTTTCTAGCTTGCTAGATTGCTAGTTTTGCGTTGCTACCTTGTTATCTTGCTATATTTGCGTTGTAATCTTGCCAGCTTTTCGTTGCTAGCATGCTAGATTGCTTGATTTGCATTGCTAGCTTGCTAACATTGCGTTGATAGCTTGCTAGCTTTGAGTTACTAGCTTGCTAGTTTGCGTTGCTA
>NW_019759556.1:0-324 GCF_002891405.2 Cryptotermes secundus | reverse complement strand
GCTTAAAATTGCTGAAGTGCAACATATTTACGTCTAAAGGCTATTGAAGAGTTATCTCTTGAAAACCTCTGGGTTACAACACCGTGCAGTCTGTTAGGTGGGCACCACTGTGTCGGAGGAACATACTGCTTCCATCATCATGGTGCTGGTGAAGATGGAGGCAGTATGTTCGGCCAAAACATTCTTACCCCCCTCCCAGACTATGTGTTGTTTTTACCCGGAAGACCACGGCATTAACGTTCACCGACGTGAAGACCTCAAAGCTGGTCTTAATACGATTCGGCAAATAGTGCGATAAATTCCTGTCTTCGGGGGCGTGTCTTC
>NW_019759555.1:0-324 GCF_002891405.2 Cryptotermes secundus | reverse complement strand
GTATGGCAGTAACTGGAACATGGCATAGAAGAGCACAGGAAAGAATGCATAATGCATCGCTCTTATATTGTATTGTTTTAACTGGAACTCAGCATGTTTTAAGAAAACTTAAAATTCTTAAATTTCATTTCATTTTGCATCTTATGCACAGTTAAGTGATAGTGCAGTGTAGCAGTTTGATGATTACATATACCAGATAATGACCTCATGAGGCTAAAAGATGTAAATTATATGTGAAACATAAATTAGGTGGTGTTTAACCAACAATCTGTGAAGTGTTGTACATTAGCAAGACTGAATTACATATTCATACATATAGCAAGT
>NW_019759554.1:0-324 GCF_002891405.2 Cryptotermes secundus | reverse complement strand
AAAGTGTGTTCTAAGCACTGCTCGTAACGCTATGTCTCACTTATCCTGTCATGTTGATATTGTAGCTACAGGAAGTGCGATTATGTTATGTTAAATTCCATCCTCAGTTAAGATTCTTTCTCCGCGGAAGCATGTTTTCCTAGCTGTTCCCTAGCAACGGCTATAAAGTTTACAGTATCGTTCATTTAAAATTCTTTGGATCGGTGAACCGTTACTGGAGTTAATTCTTCGTGGTTTATATCACTAGCTTCAAATTTGCCCCTCTGTTTTTTTTTTGGAGTGGCTCGTGGCTCTTTCCTCCGCAAATCCGCATCATTATGCAGT
>NW_019759553.1:0-324 GCF_002891405.2 Cryptotermes secundus | reverse complement strand
AATGGGTACCGGGGTCTGTTTCTCCGGGGGTAAAGCGGCCGGGGCTTAGAGCTGACAACTCACCTCCGTCTAGTGCCGAGGTCAAGAACGGTGGAGCTATACCTCCATTCCCACATACGTTTTCATAGCTTGGTGCTTAATTAATTAAATACAGGAATAACGTTTACCTTATTATTATTATGTGGCTGTTGTCTTTATATTATGTTTGTCCTTAATGTTATTACCAGTACCTACACTGTGCTGTGACTAACTGGTCTTATAGCTCCTTACTCGGCACACAAATAATAAATAATTGAATTATTATTATTATTATTATTATTATTA
>NW_019759552.1:0-324 GCF_002891405.2 Cryptotermes secundus | reverse complement strand
GAAGTGGCCCCAGTACAAGGGACTTAGTCCCACCCCACTATCAATTAAGAAAATAGTACCTCCTAATTTTTGCCGTTTCATGCTGGTCTCTTTCTTTGTTTATTCTTCGATCCTGAAGATTGAAGCGCCGCGGTCCTTCGAAACGCCTGTTGACTTTCAACAGATTGCACGGCGTTACATTCCAAAACACATAATTCTTCAAATGAAATTTTGTCAAAATCGAGTGCCTTCTTTCAGTTAGTCGTCATTTTAATTTTAAACTCTTACGCAGTGTATGAATTATTAGATTTATTCTGTTATTATTTACGTGGTATATATATATAT
>NW_019759551.1:0-324 GCF_002891405.2 Cryptotermes secundus | reverse complement strand
CTGTTAGAGGCTGAATCAATCCAAGGGCCATAGTGCGGCTGGAAGTATTAGGTCAAGTGAAAAATCGAGTGACCTCATCGCGATTCGAACCCGCGACCTTCCGGCTTGTAGCATAGTGCTGCAACCAACCCCTCTACCGCGTGCCGCAGTAGTCTATAGGGTAATACAAAATTTCGTCGAAGTCATTTAAGTAATTTCGGAGGGATGTAACATTCGGACAACTTCGCTCTGATTATAACAATATGGAATATGATACCATGTAGTTCGATAGATGTTATCGACGTTTTAGAGGAACATGCTACATCCATCTTCAGAGCAAAGGAG
>NW_019759550.1:0-324 GCF_002891405.2 Cryptotermes secundus | reverse complement strand
TGGCTATGCCTTAGGCGCTATTCTTAGCCAGGGAAAGTTAGGACACGATAAACCAATCGCGTACGCTAGCAGAACACTGAATCAAGCCGAACAAAATTACGCGACTGTGGAAAAAGAATTATTAGCCATTGTGTGGGCGTGTAAGCACTTTAGGCCGTATTTGATAGGACGTAAATTTCAAATTGTAACCGACCACAAAGGATTGACCTGGATTTTTAATGTCAAAGACCCAAGCTCAAGGTTAATGAGATGGAAAATTTTGCTGGAAGAGTATGATTTTGAAATTCAATACAGAGCAGGAAAAAGAAATTGCAACGCAGATAG
>NW_019759549.1:0-324 GCF_002891405.2 Cryptotermes secundus | reverse complement strand
ATTATGAAAACCGCCGCACACCGGTCTGAGTCATAATGCTGATGTCAGCTTTGTGCTGACAAATCACCAATGAAGCAAGATGCGTCATTTGTCTTATGTCTTGATGCTTGTCTTGACTCAGTTCGTGTGCGGCCGCCCTTACAGCCTGACCTACTGAAGAGTCGTCAAAACAAAAACACGTACAGTATACTCGTATGTGTGGTACACGCAACTGCATTAATATCTTACCGTTACTGGGAAGTGCCTTATTATTTTCGTTTAAATGTAATACTTTCCTAGGCCGTGCCATAGCTCAAGCGGCGGCCCGGGTTCGATCCCGGGTCT
>NW_019759548.1:0-324 GCF_002891405.2 Cryptotermes secundus | reverse complement strand
TTCTTGAGTAGCTGCAGAATTGGTGGCTCCTCAAGAAGGGCTGAGATTCATGAGTAAGTAAGTATTGTGACGTGTGCATTCACAAATGCAGGGACTACCCATAATAGAAGTCTCTTGTCTAGTGTTAGAATATCCTCTTCAGAAGTTATTCCTGTCATAATTAGTTAGAAATTTAAACACCTTAAATGAGAGGCACATTATTTTCTGTGTGTTATTTAATGACACTTTGAGTATCGGACTATGTAGCACCGGATGATAGATTAATAATGATGAATTGGAAAGTATTTGGAGGGAAATGTCTGGGGTTTGATTTGCCTGGGGGGG
>NW_019759547.1:0-324 GCF_002891405.2 Cryptotermes secundus | reverse complement strand
GGAGTATAGATCCACGTTTTCTTGATCTCTGCACTAGTTGGAGGTGAGTTATCAACTTCACGCCTCTGCCGCTTTACCGCCGGGGAATGAATCCCCCTCACCCACTGGATAGGAGGCTGGATGGGCCCCAGAGGCGATCTGGACCCTACCGGGACTCGAACTCCAACCCTCGGTGGTTCAGCCTGTGGCTTTCAAGGATAAAGGATAGAGGTGAATAAAGTTAAAGTCCTTATGTTTAATTAAGCACTGCGCCATTAAGGTAGGGGGAGTGGAGTTAGGCATCACATATTTGTAACCTCTTTAGTTAGTTATTGGAGAGGGTGG
>NW_019759546.1:0-324 GCF_002891405.2 Cryptotermes secundus | reverse complement strand
GGCCGATGTTCAAGAAGTTCCCACTGCAGTTCTCGAATTCTCTCCTTGGTTGCTCGGGATGTATGGGAATGGTGTCTTTCTCTCTGTTCACCTGGACGTTTCCTACGAACTGCACCCCGAAT
The DNA here is from genome assembly GCF_002891405.2 of Cryptotermes secundus. Classification (NCBI taxonomy): domain Eukaryota; kingdom Metazoa; phylum Arthropoda; class Insecta; order Blattodea; family Kalotermitidae; genus Cryptotermes; species Cryptotermes secundus. The sequence continues at coordinate 202 of NW_019759546.1, read as the reverse complement.
CTTCAACAGAACGTCATAGTACGGTACAGAATTCACATCTTCACCCAGCTTCTGAAAATGGGCAAACAGTATTCCCTGAGAATCCCAAAATATAGTAAGCATAATTTTCCCAGCTGATGTAACCTTAAACTTTGAGCTCTTTGGTTGAAGGTGAACCGGGATGTTTCCATTGCACTGAACCACGCCTGTTTCGGGTTTGTAC
>NW_019759545.1:0-324 GCF_002891405.2 Cryptotermes secundus | reverse complement strand
AAATACTTCGTATTCTCGAATAAATTCAATCAACTGAGCATCTGGGCATCCCTGGCCACATCCGTGAAGGCTATGGTACAGTAGGCAGATACATCACCATAGGTTGAGCATTCAGACAACTGTGTAGCACACTAAGTGGTTGGCCAGAGTTAGGTCAGATTGGGTCAGGTTAGGTTAGGTTTGCGCATAAACTACTGCGCATCCACCTGGTAGTCCCGCAGAACTCCCACAAACTAGGCACCTTAAGTCTGGTCACGGTGGTTTGGGTTAGCATAGCTCCAACCAAATTGCCACTTGGCTTGCAGGTCGGCATATGTTTATTTT
>NW_019759544.1:0-324 GCF_002891405.2 Cryptotermes secundus | reverse complement strand
AGACCCATGGGAGAGGAGAGGAGGTGGAGCATGGTACAGGCCAGTAGTAATGGGGAACAGGAACATGGTCCTTCTGGGAACAATGTTGTATTTCTTGACAGGAAGGAAATAGGATTATTGAAAAAGCCAGCCCTTTTCAGGGCCACAGTATGGTTTGCATCACAGAAGGGAAATGGAATTGTGAGAAAATGCTGTCTTTTTCAGACTCCCTTTGGGCTGGAAGTTGTAAGTGAGAAATCCTTTTCTGAAGAGCCCAAGCAGATGAGTATCAGTTGAGGAGGAACTAATTTATTTTCCTTGGAGAGAATCTTATTCTTTTTTTTT
>NW_019759543.1:0-324 GCF_002891405.2 Cryptotermes secundus | reverse complement strand
CACTTCATTGTATAAGTGACGTAAAAACAAGAAAAAATACCAAAGTTTGCACATATTAAATATTACTCAGACATAATGTATATACAGTGAACTATGAAGTATAATTAATTATGAATTATGTCTGATATAAACGTAATGTGTCTTTGTATAAAGAAGCAACATTAGTAATTGCATGTTGCTAGTCCCTCTGCTTATGCTTTATCATGAAGATGGAGGCTTATAAGGGCTTGAGGAAAAGATTCACACTTTTTTCACCACAGCAATACAAGGAAATGACAATAGTATTATGCCCTGGCTGCTTCATGCAAGAACCCAATTTTGATA
>NW_019759542.1:0-324 GCF_002891405.2 Cryptotermes secundus | reverse complement strand
GGGGGGCATACTATAGCGTAAGCGTCTTGCAGTGGAATTTCATTTCTGTGGCCTTGCGGTTTCCCGCAGCAATGCTACTCGTACTGACGGAACTGGACAACTTCTTCATGCAGAAAGAGTACATCGAGTGGAAGACGCTGCCTGGGCTACAAGGAAACAGTCAGGTGAGAAGGCGCGTGTCTTTCTCAGCCCAAGGTTATCAGAAATATGTGTATTCATAGGAGAGAGTAATTTCCTGAATAATAAAGGCAGGGAGATGATCTATGTTAATTTATGTTTATCAAAGTCACATTGCGACTGACGGTCAGTCAGTCAGTAAGTCTT
>NW_019759541.1:0-324 GCF_002891405.2 Cryptotermes secundus | reverse complement strand
GCTACTCAAGAACTTCTTCACATTTTATGGAACCCGTAGGTCCATCACCGTGTTTACAAGAGCCCTCCACTAGCCCTCATCCTGAGCCAGATTAATCCAGTCCATGCCACTCCGTCTTACCTTTATAAGATCCATTTATTATTCACCCACTTAGGCCTTCTTCTTCTTATTGGTCTCTTTCCTCATGTCTCTGCACCAATTACCTACACGCCCTGCCCACCTCATTCTCCTTGACTTGATCATTATATTATACTTGGAGCAGAGTACAAGTTATGAAGTTCCTCATAATGCAATTTTTTTCCAATCTCCTGTCACTTCATCTCT
>NW_019759540.1:0-324 GCF_002891405.2 Cryptotermes secundus | reverse complement strand
GCTAAAGTTGGCACTAACTTCACCGACAAGCGGTGGTCACTTGGTTGGTATAGTTCGCTTGCGGACTACAAGCCACGGACTTTGTTTGGAGTACTCGGTTCGGATCTCAGAGGGGACACTGACTGTCGTGACTGATACTTTTCATGGTTTTCCTCAGCCCTCAGAGGCGAATGGTTTGATACTGCTTTGAAACAGGCTACGGCCGCTTATCTCCATATAGTTCCTAATTAATCATCCAGTAATTAATCCTACCATTCGACGCTATATAGGATGGATCACTAGCAGCGTTTTTACATAAGCCGTAAATATATAAGATTCAGAGAT
>NW_019759539.1:0-324 GCF_002891405.2 Cryptotermes secundus | reverse complement strand
TAAAGAAGTTGTTACCAGAAACTGCTACAAAGTGTTTAAAAAAGCAGGATTTTCTATGGGTGAAGTTATTGCCAGTGTAGAAAATGAGAATGACTAGCAGGACTTACAGAATTGAATGAATGGAACTGCATTCAGTAATTGTAATGTCCAGGACTGTATCAACATAGACAAAGATGTGCAAACAGGACCAGACACAACTTTAACAAAATATAATAACAACCCACAAAATACAACAAACCAGAAGAAGCACATTATATAAATGCATTTTAATGCATTAGTTCAGAATTTTAGAGAAAGTTGAAAGGGTTGAGAGGAGGAGGAGGA
>NW_019759538.1:0-324 GCF_002891405.2 Cryptotermes secundus | reverse complement strand
AGCTATTTCAACATTATTCTATTCCTAGAATTCCGGATGATGGAAAAAGTCCAAAAAACTAGTACTTCTGTGTGTTATCCACCATTGTCAGAACTCTTTAGAATCTAGTTAAACCTTCTGTCACCTCAGTGTTCTCTCTTTGGTAACATTTTGTGTCTCTCACATATTAATGTCATCCTATAAATATACAAATTAAACTATGAAAATTAAGTACACTAGTCCCAGATATCTGTTCAAATTTTATAATTGTATGCCATGATGAGGAATTTATAGTATTTTCAGGGATATATCTCTTATTATATGGGACTGAATTTGTAACTGTTA
>NW_019759537.1:0-324 GCF_002891405.2 Cryptotermes secundus | reverse complement strand
TCATCAGAGGGCCCAGAGGTATTTACAAAAGATGAAAGTACGAATTCTGTTATTCGCCAAAACCAATTTCTTGTAGAGATCTTTTTAACAGAATAGAGATACTAACTCTACCAAGTGAATAGTCAGTTAATGGATATCTGTATGAACAACCAAGGATAATAATACAAAATAATTAACTTCCTTGTGCTGAGCCTTTTTGAGATGCCACTCAAGCAATTTACCAACACTTTACACAAACAAAAATTCCACTTCCATGTTCAAAAGAGCCTTCCACTAGTTTGTACCCTGAGCCAGATTGATCAGCGGCCATGACAAGGTGGGTAT
>NW_019759536.1:0-324 GCF_002891405.2 Cryptotermes secundus | reverse complement strand
AAACAAAAGTACACAACAGTAAGGGTCACATACTACACACAATGACTATCATTAGAATAAAATTACAGTTACACTTACAATTAATCTACATACACCGTTCCCAATACAATACCAATACAAATACCATTGTTGAGGTGAACTTAAGATAGTGTCATGGCAAAGAACAGGAGCTTCAATACTTGAACAATAAAAATGGAGACTTGTTACCGCTCCTGGGAAACAGAGAACGTAACAGAGATGCAAAGAACTTTGAGAGATGACTTTGAAACTAAACCATCAACATGTTAAATTATTGCAAGGTTGCAACACTGCAGGATATGAAAC
>NW_019759535.1:0-324 GCF_002891405.2 Cryptotermes secundus | reverse complement strand
TTACATGCAAGGAGTCCTTTTCCTTCAATTTAAGAAGCTCATATCTGTCTGGGACAGAAGGGAAATGATAACAATTACATTTTTACACAGTTTACTGTATAATGTGTTTATGTCATATTTCTAGTTAATAAACTTTATTTGTATTAGTGAAGGCAGAAGATATTATAATGGACTTGTGACATACAATTTTAATTTTAAGGCTGGAATAATATCAGCAAGAAATGACACAGGGCTTCTGTGCTGCCGGTATCTAATTATGTTACCTAAAAAAAGGGTAACAACTAAACAGCAGGAAAATAAATGGGTTACCTCAGGAATAAGGGT
>NW_019759534.1:0-324 GCF_002891405.2 Cryptotermes secundus | reverse complement strand
ACCGGACCAGGCAAGCCATAGATACCTACACCAGATAAATCCAGTCTATATATACACATATTATTTCTATAGGATCTATTTTAGTATTACCATTCCATCTGTGCAAGGGTGGCCTACTAATCAATCCTCAAACTAAATTCTCTATACGAGTACATCTGTTATCTCCCCATCTGTGCTATATGCCCCGTCCATACCATCCTTGAGCTGATGACGTAAGAACATCTAGTGTTCAGCACAGGTAATGAAGCTACTCAGAATTACTTCCTATCTCCTAGGTTACAGCATTACGTTCATCACGTTGTTCTTAAGCACCCTCAATGCATG
>NW_019759533.1:0-324 GCF_002891405.2 Cryptotermes secundus | reverse complement strand
ATCTCCTCCAGCACGAGTTCTATATGTCCAGCCAATCTAATCCTCCATCTGGATAACCTAATAATAACCACGGAGGTGTAACCCGACTAGTTTCCCCTGGTTGTTTGCCAGTCGGAAGATGCAATTAATGCGATTTAGTTAACTGTGTATTTGTGGTACAAAAATCACATCATATCACTACGTTATTTGGCTTAAATATACTGTCACGACATTGGCGTTGTGTGACTATAGACGGGGTTTGGATTGTTGACCGGATTTACTGTACACTCATACAACTCGTCAGTGCACTTCACAAACCTCTACGTGACACATTAAATCTTCTTT
>NW_019759532.1:0-324 GCF_002891405.2 Cryptotermes secundus | reverse complement strand
TGTGTGTGTGTGTGCACGCGTGCCCGCGCGCATACACGCAACTGTAAGCGCAATCGATTGGGGTAAGACAAACATCAAGAAATTGCTTACGTGTTGTATGCAGTGTTGTCAGCTATTTCAAATATTCATTTGTTGAACTTAACAATGTTCCTAATGGGCTATGCTGTCATCACCATTACAAGACGACACAATCTCCGTACATACTTGCCGTAAGCAGCTGTCTGAGAAGCACACAGAGAATTCGTTAATGTGTATTTATATGCATTCTAAATTGGCCTATGAGTAACACGACAAGCAGACAGTTTTTTTTGTTGCTAGTGGGGT
>NW_019759531.1:0-324 GCF_002891405.2 Cryptotermes secundus | reverse complement strand
AATAATTTATGTTAACTGACATCTGGGCCAATCTGTATAATTGAAACCCATTCTGTAAATACACATATAGACTGATTTAAAGTTCTATGGCCAGACTTTAATTGCTTGTTGAGAACATAAATTGGAGCAGAAAGTGGACAAAACAGCCTTGAGATTTGCCATTGTTTAAGAGTTAAGGTATTTTAGTCTTCATCTATTTTGTGTGTCCACATGGTAGAATCTTTATAATGTTATATAACATAGCTCACATACTGCATTCATTTCCAACGGCAAAGCAGTGATATCAATAAACGGGGTCAATATGATTTAATAATGTGGAATATG
>NW_019759530.1:0-324 GCF_002891405.2 Cryptotermes secundus | reverse complement strand
TAAAGTATCAGTCCCTGTCGTGCTAATGATGGTGCTTGGCTTGATGGAAGCGTCTGACTCCCTCCGAACTACACGGCATCACAACCCAGAAAACATTACTTCTCCTAGTTACCGCCCTTAGAACCTCGGAGCTGTACTTGGAGATAAAGACAGAAAATCAGTATCCTTGCTGGGAATTGAAACCCAGACCATAGGCAAGCATATTAATAACGCCTTTTTTTATGTTACGACGGTTAACGTTATGTTAACGGTACAGTGTTGGAGACAATAATAATAATAATCCAATTCAATTCAATTCTTTATTATTAATGTGCCGAGTCAACA
>NW_019759529.1:0-323 GCF_002891405.2 Cryptotermes secundus | reverse complement strand
TAAGAAGCTAGCAAGTTAGCAACGGAAAACTAGCAAGCTAGCAACTCAAAGTTAGCAAGCTAGCAACGCAAATTTAGCAAGATATCAAGCTAGCAACGCAAAGTTGCAAGCTAGCAAAGCAAAGATAGCAAGCTAGCAAAGTTTATCTAAGAAAATAGCAAACTTGCAACGGAAAACTAGCAAGCTAGCAACGCATAGCTAGCAAGATATCAACGTAAATCTGCAAACTAGCAACGCAAATATAGCAAGCTTCAAGATAGCAACACAAAGCTAGCAAATTAGCTATGCAAATCTAGAAAGCTAGGAAGCTAGCAACGCAAAGC
>NW_019759528.1:0-324 GCF_002891405.2 Cryptotermes secundus | reverse complement strand
TTAAATGGAATTCTATCCAAATTATAGACGATTTCTTCTTTATATTAGGAAAAATTAAATCATTTTTGATTGATGTCAAATCAAATTTAATGATTATAAACCAGATTTTGATCGATTTTAACGTAATTTATGAAATTTTGACGAATTATTTCGGATTTCAAGTCAATATAAAGAACTTCAACAAATACTCAAAGCTTCCACATTAATTTATGGAATTCTATTACATTGTTTGGCCATATTTAATTATTAATTAATTTTAATCAAATTTTGCGGGATTTCATGATAATTATGGAATTCAAAACTAATTTTGACCTTCAACATAAT
>NW_019759527.1:0-324 GCF_002891405.2 Cryptotermes secundus | reverse complement strand
GAAACACTGTCAGATTTCAGAAATAACTATCGTTTAGTTAAAACCCCGGAATCCACACACGGCCGTGAGTGCTAATGCGAAGACATACAGCAGTAGTGGTAACGGAAACAGAAAAGTGAAGTTCAGGCATGTGAGGCTTCAGAACTACATAAAAATGATAAAGTTATTACTGCAACAGTCAGTGGAGTTTCATAGGATTGTGAGACGTCGAGGTTCCTGCACTTCCCAGAAAACTGGTTCACAGATGACGCTGTGGTTGTCAGCCTTACGCGCCGGCCGCCCTTTAAACCCAGGAAGATTCACGGTACTCATTTCTGTTAGAGG
>NW_019759526.1:0-324 GCF_002891405.2 Cryptotermes secundus | reverse complement strand
GAGACCTAAACATGATTCGACTCTCTATCTTCTGAACTCTGCAGTGGTCTAAAGAACTTTAACTCTCGCTGATTTCTGAAGAGAGAATTAAAAATAATAATCTCATGTTATATTTTATAAAATTCGAAGCCGCTAATTCATGCTGGTTATTTCCTGAATTGAGAATTACAGGATTAGTTCTAATGAGAACAAATCAGAGAGCCTAATCCTTCAAGACAGAAAAAGATAATTATAGGAAATGTTTATTGCAATAGAGACACTTTTGTTTCTGTTAGTATGTTTTATTGCTAGTAGGGTGAGACTTAAGTCCCTTGTACTGCGGCC
>NW_019759525.1:0-324 GCF_002891405.2 Cryptotermes secundus | reverse complement strand
GGTTGTCTAGATAATGTGAAACCCTCAACGTCTCACAACCCTATGTGTCTTCATGGCCTGTTACAGGGATAGCTTTACTTTTACATTTTACGACATGGACACATTGTATTTTCCTTATTTAAAAAAAAATAAAATGAGGCTAATGACGTTGCCTTGCTGTCTGTTTTTATATCCATCTGTGCCTATATATTTGTCTGCGTTTCCCTTAATTTTCTTTAGACTTATGAGATCACTTTGATGTCTCTCTGTTTATTGCTTAATAATTTACGTAAGGAAGATTATGAGATCTCTAGAAATATTTTTTGGACATATTGTGTGTGTGTG
>NW_019759524.1:0-324 GCF_002891405.2 Cryptotermes secundus | reverse complement strand
CTCCCTCCCAGGAAGATAACTGGTATTCATTTCTTTTAGAGGCTGAGTCGACCCAGGACCATATTGCGACTGTAAGGATTAAATCAGTTGAAAAATCCAATTATCTCATTGGGAATCGAAGCCACGACTTTCCGGCTTGCAGCATAATGCCTCAACCAACTACTCTACCGTGTGCTCAGTCTTACCGTTTTAGGAATAAATATAGAAAAGGGACACTGAATCAGATGAGCTGATTTTGCTGTACCAAGGAAACGCCAGCGTTAACATTAACACATGTAGAAGGAAGAGGTAACCAGAGAGCAAATAAGCCAGAATTGCCATGTT
>NW_019759523.1:0-324 GCF_002891405.2 Cryptotermes secundus | reverse complement strand
TTCATGATAGTAAGTCACTTAGTAGGTCACAAATGGGGGAACAGTCTGTGTTTGAATGTATTGTGTCTATTCTGTGAGTATCAATAATATTTTGGTGTGAATGTGTGAAGTGTACTCTACCGCGTAAATTATCATTTGTATGTGTTATTCCTGCATATTTATTTTGTGCATCCCAACACTCAAATTTTTCAAACAAAATCAATCCAATATCACTGCACTATCATTGGTTTTATTTCAGCGTATTCTATATGTTTCGATCCATGTTTGGTTCATCTTCAGACAGGTTCTTATTGAATTTTCGTAATATGGATCAATGTTAGTATT
>NW_019759522.1:0-324 GCF_002891405.2 Cryptotermes secundus | reverse complement strand
GCGCTGTAAATTACACCCTCAGTCATTTGATCAGTATAATAATTTTCTGACAACAGTGTTATTTCTAATTTTTATTATTAATGTGACGTATAGATCCATTGCTAGGCTACGCTCGACAAACACAACCGCGGAGACAGATTCTTGGTAAACAGTCCGTTGCTAGGTAATGCCTACAACAGTACACGTCAATATTAGACGTCAATTTCTAGGCAATGGGCGTGTTTTCCGCGAGGTCAGACCAGAGTCTAAATAACACAGTAACTCTGACTCAAAGAGCAGTTGGCGGCGGTCAGGCATACGACCGTTCAAGTGACTAGACTGCCG
>NW_019759521.1:0-324 GCF_002891405.2 Cryptotermes secundus | reverse complement strand
AATGAAACGCACACGTGACCCCAGCAACTCAGCACCTGCCGTTATACACGCTAACATCTTGGCCCTAGCAGACGTCAGGTTTTCTTGACCTCACCCGTTCATATTTCCTGGTAAGCGGTACTGTAAACACGTGCGAGATTTCATAAGAGGTGTGGCAGATGGATAATACGTGTAGTTACCCACCCTGCTAACATGCATATGCTGTTATGAGCCCCACTAATTCGTGACGAGGAATATCTGCCGCCCCATTCCTTGCCTCTCCGCTGTAGAAAGGTAAAGCTATCCTTGAACAGACCGTGGAGGCCCTTAGGGTTGTCAGACGTC
>NW_019759520.1:0-324 GCF_002891405.2 Cryptotermes secundus | reverse complement strand
TGCGCACAACTTTCCGGTGCACATTGGGGTTAAATGCAAGGTTAGTATTGATAGGTATCCGCGGAAGTTTCCCTTCCATGTGGGCCTGGATTTGATCCAACCAGTTATTTTGGGGGTCGATTTCTTGGACAAGGTTGGCTTGATGATTGATATACAGGAAGGATTTGCCTTCTGTAAATTAGGCCCCAACAACTGAATGACCTTACAGAGTTGATTTTCGACCCTGGAGGTTTCGCGGATGTGCACAGCTTCCCAGTCTCACCCTGAATTTTCCTATTCGAGTGACGTAAGCGCTACTCAGTTGAAGCAGCTCATTAAGGATTT
>NW_019759519.1:0-324 GCF_002891405.2 Cryptotermes secundus | reverse complement strand
ACTCTCACTCTGACGGCAGCATCAGTCGATCATCAGGCCTGCGACCGCGCTCGGCAAGCGAACGTTTTTTCAAGCAACGGCCGCGATGTGGCCAGTCAACACACCGTAACAAACCTTCCTTTCTACCGGCGCGCGCCGCGCTACTTCACCGGTCAAACATCGCAGCAACCAACGGGCCTTTTCAGGACCGACAAACTTTTCCGAAGAAGTGGGCTGTCATTGGAGTAATGACAAAACTACATAAGACCCCCACAGGTGACTTGAGAGACAAGAGGAAATTTTTAGAAGAGGCAGGAGGAAAGATTTAAGGGTGCAGGCTATTTT
>NW_019759518.1:0-323 GCF_002891405.2 Cryptotermes secundus | reverse complement strand
TGCTCCTGTGACTGCGTGTGTTATACTGCTGGGCCTGTTGGCTATACCTAACAAGAGGTTCCAGAATAACCGAGATGGCAGTCCAGGAGAGCTGAGTTGAGAGTTCGGTTCTGTACGGTAGGCTCTGAAGGAGAGAGTTAATTGCACGAATGCAGCTGTGAAGAGAAGAATTTATGTGTAATATGGGGAGGGTGTAATTCAGTAAGATCTTTATAGTTCCTGCGTTGTAAATCCGTTGCCAGGAAACGGATAGTGAAGAGGTTATTTATATGGCATAGTTTCAGTAATCCTAAGTGTATTACACTTATTTGAAGTTGCAACTT
>NW_019759517.1:0-323 GCF_002891405.2 Cryptotermes secundus | reverse complement strand
AATTTTACCAGAAATTGTTTCACGATTTCAAGTTAAAATAAATTATTTCTACATTTTTTCAAAGATTCCACTTTAATTTATGGAATTCCGTCCAATTTTTTGACGATATCTAATTATTAATTTTATTATACAAATATTGAGGGATTTCATGATAATTTAAGGAATTCTAGACTAATTTTTGCAGTCTTCAACTTAATTTGTGTAATTTTAACCAAAAATTCTTTCTCGATTTGAAGTTAATATAGATAATATCAATTATTTTGTGAAAGATTTCACTCTAATCTTGCGAATGTTAACAGATTTTTTGACGATTTCCAAAAAAA
>NW_019759516.1:0-324 GCF_002891405.2 Cryptotermes secundus | reverse complement strand
TGGACCCAGTAGGACTCCACCCCTTACTAAGCGAAAGAAAGGCTTTTACGGGTTAAACTGTCCCACTAATTAACACATGCGGATCAAATTGAAACAACTTTTCGAACAAGATGCATAAGCTCTCTTTCTCTAAGTGGAGCGACTGTGAGTAAGGAGCAGATTGATACGAGCATCAAGACGAACTAGGAATCGCTTTCGTGGAACCGTGTCTGAAGTAAATGTCAGAGGCGCAAGGCTACAATAAGTCCCGATAGGAAACATCTTGCTCCGATGGAAGACTGCATCAAATGAATTGGATAACGGGACAATTACGTATTTTTTTTT
>NW_019759515.1:0-323 GCF_002891405.2 Cryptotermes secundus | reverse complement strand
TGTAACGGATTTGATCAACGCGTTGCCAGGCAACAGCAACACGAACAGTGGCAACAATAGAAGGGAAACTGTATTTTCTATGCGGTCCGCGCCGAGCAAAAGCACGGAGCTCTAGGATGTGTGATGCTAGGCAACGCAGCTGTAAACATGCATCCACAACAATGGGAGGCTGTGTTTTCCGTGGGATCAGTGTAAAGGAGTTATCTTAAAGATGAACGGCGCTCCGAGTTCTGAGTTCTCGCTGGAAGACAGCCACGGAAAGTTCGCGGCAGAAGAAGAATAAGAAGTCGACTCGTGACGACTTGAATGTGATCAGAAGGCTT
>NW_019759514.1:0-323 GCF_002891405.2 Cryptotermes secundus | reverse complement strand
TTGTATGCTAGCGTTCAGATGGGACATACAAAGTCTAGTGTCATTGATGAAATGGTGGATGAACATTTTGATACTGATAAATTTATCAAGTTAGTGCAAGCCAGACCTGTTATACAGGATATAAACAGTGATGATTATGCCAACAGAAATCTCAAGAAAGAAGTGTGGAAAGAATTACTGCGTTTGATGATTAATGATTTCGACAGCTTTTCAGAACAACATAAAGAAAAAGCAAGTGAGTACAATTAATCATCTTTTTTTAATCTTAAATACAATATAAGTTCCACTGTGAAGTAAAATATCTGTTTGTTGAAAAAGGCAGA
>NW_019759513.1:0-323 GCF_002891405.2 Cryptotermes secundus | reverse complement strand
GGTGACCAGTTATGTGATTATTTAGAAAGCACTGTGTCATGTGACGCTACTTCGCATGCGCGAGCTACCCGCGCTGCTACATTAGTTGCCTAAAACAAACGGATGTTACGTTCCTAATAGCCCTCGCTTACGTAAGAACTCGAAACATAGTGAACAGGTAACTCTAGACGTTAGAGAAAACTTATATTTAAGCATGCGCTGTCATCTCTACTCGTATACTCGTGTATCTGTAAAATCGAATCCGACCTAATTAATTATTTTCTGCATTTTTATGCACCTCCACATTTTAACAAATCTGTACGTTCAGTCTACATATATGGCTC
>NW_019759512.1:0-323 GCF_002891405.2 Cryptotermes secundus | reverse complement strand
CCACTATTAAAGTTCCAACCCCCGTATGTATATGTATTTGGTCCAGAACTTAGAAGAGAACATCCCATTTACGAGACTAAGCATAAATGGGAAGATAATATTAATACTGATCTAAGAGAAGTTGAGTGGGGCTGTTGACTGGATTTGATTGCGTCCATCTAGGTTCGAATGGTGGACTCTTATGTATATGGTTATGGATCTTCGAATTGCATAAAGGGAGGATAAATTCTTGACTGCCTAAAAGACTGTCAGCTTTTCAAGAAAGGATCCGGCTTCAAGAGATAATTTGTATCAAAACCAGAAGAAGTAGACCGGATAAAGAA
>NW_019759511.1:0-323 GCF_002891405.2 Cryptotermes secundus | reverse complement strand
AAGGGATATTGCTTGATGCCACAGTGTTCATCCACAGTTTAATGAAAATCTTAGGTGGTTAAAAATTGTCTAGAGATGATGAAAGAGACACATGGACATTGGATGTGATTTGGTAAACTTTTCATTCCTCAGGAAATGAGAAAAATTGTCCTAAGTGTGTGAGACCTGGTGCAACTTGTGCTGAATTAGGACAAATCATAGTTGTTTTTGTGGCCTGTGACTAACAAACTAACAGACCTGCTTCACTCCTTCAGTGCTACTAACATGACTCTAGACACTAACTATACAAGTATAGATGTGGAGGGTGAGGAGGAGGAGGAGGA
>NW_019759510.1:0-323 GCF_002891405.2 Cryptotermes secundus | reverse complement strand
TTATGAAGCTCCTCATTGTGCGGTCCATCCATAAGAAGTTTTGTAATTTTTATAATGCCATCAACACAACTACCTAGTATTAACAGTGATTATTATTGTCCAGAACATGTTTCGGCCGTATTTCTGGGTCATCATCAGGCAGAACAAACGCTTAAACATCAACTATCTGAATTGCGTCACACACAAGTAGAACTTTGGTTCCTTGTTCATAAGTGTTAACCAACTGGATATGTACCATGCGGTCAAACAGTGGAACGTACAAATGTATAATAGGGGAATATAACGGCAATAAAATGAATTTAAGTATAATATAACGTGTGTGA
>NW_019759509.1:0-323 GCF_002891405.2 Cryptotermes secundus | reverse complement strand
GACCTTAATTGCGTGGAGTATCTTCATACTTTCAGACATTGTAGTATGGTATGTAGACCCGTTGTTAAGCAACGGCCATGAAAGAAGCAGCTATGCAGCTGGCGGTGCTACGTGGCGGCTCCGCCAACAGACAAGAACGCAGTAATTCCACGGCAACAATTGGACTGCAACAAGTTGTTCATGGTAGTTAAGACAAATCGCATTGGGATGCAGCGCCGTTGGCTCAGTAAACAGCTGTAAGACGTACATTTGGATGAGGCTCTGCTCTCGCAGATGCATCCCAAAACACAAGAGATGTTCTTTATTCCAAATTATCGGACTGA
>NW_019759508.1:0-321 GCF_002891405.2 Cryptotermes secundus | reverse complement strand
AACGCAAATCTAGCAAGTTAACAAATAAAAGGTACCAAGCTAGCAAAGCAAAACTAGCAACCTATAAACGCAAAGCTAGCAAGCTAGCAACGCAAAGCTACCCAAGTAGCAACGCAAAATTAGTAAGCTAGCATCGCAATGCTAGCAAGTTAGCCACGAAAAGCTAGCAACCTAGCAATTCAAAGCAAGCAAGATAGCAACGAAATCTAGAGAATTAACAACGCAAATCTAGCAATCTAACAAGCTAGCAACGCTAAATTAGCAAGCTAGCATCTCAAAGCTAGCAAGCTAGAAAGGCCAATCTAGCAAGTTATCAACGCA
>NW_019759507.1:0-323 GCF_002891405.2 Cryptotermes secundus | reverse complement strand
CCACCTCATGTTAAATAAATGCCGATTGTTCTTACCTCGCTTACTGTCGATGTTAGGAAAGAGGTCTATATAGAACTGAAGCTGCTGCCGGGACGGGGGTGGTTTGTGGTGTGAGATGGTATGTGGCGATACTCCGGCTGCACTGTGATGTAAGGGTAGATATGGAGGTGTGGTTTGGTGTTCTACCTATTAATATAGTTGTTACACGCAGTGTAAAATACAGGGTTGCTGTTTCGATAACATATTTATTTTAACTTGGGATAGGGTAGTCGGTATAGCGACCGAGGGGTCGGAGTTCGAGTCCCGGTGGGGTTAAGATCTTT
>NW_019759506.1:0-323 GCF_002891405.2 Cryptotermes secundus | reverse complement strand
TATTTTTGGGGATTTCAAAATGTTTGGGGGTTCCCAGAAATTTGGAGGGATATTTGAAATATAAATTTTTGGAGTTTCGGATGTCTAAGACCTCTCCAGGTACGTTTTCTAGCTTCACGGTATGTTCACCTGAAACAGGTGCAGCTGTAAAAGTGTACATGTATCGTACAGCCATAACGACGCTATCTTAGCTGCAACTTTACAGAGTCGAATCCTAGGGTGATTAATGAATAATTAATTGGCGAGGATGTGGTACATTTCCGGAGCGGAAATGTACCGGGTACCAGAGTGTGACGCAGGGACTTAATGGGCTGAAGGCAGGG
>NW_019759505.1:0-322 GCF_002891405.2 Cryptotermes secundus | reverse complement strand
TACACGGTGCCAAATCCCAGAAGACTGCTTTCTTCAAAACAGATTATGTTTGTGTATCGTATCTGGTGAGAGGAACAGGCTATCCCTGAGCTGTTGCCGAAAATTCTACGAATCTGTGGGTCTACAGGCGGTTCAACAGAGTCTGTATTATGAAGATAGTAGCCATTTCGACGGTACTTTGTTTTCGTCGCAATGCGTAATGAATAGTTAATGTAATTTCGTAAAATGGGACAAACATGCGAGATATGCATTTAGTCTTGAAATCCTTCCAGCCGCAATATGGCCCTGAGGTAGACTCAGCCTCTAACAGAAATGAGTACCA
>NW_019759504.1:0-323 GCF_002891405.2 Cryptotermes secundus | reverse complement strand
CGTTATCAAGAGGGAGTCAAATGTGTGAACTGGTATAAACAACTGTAATTGTAACAGAAATGCCCAATAAATTCAATCATCAAATCTAGAACCAACAATTATTCGTCACGCCTACCCCTTATATGTGACAATATATTTGTAATACTGATATGTGAGATAATTATCCCAGAGTATATATCTCGAATATGGAGACAGTATGTTCGTTTGAAACACTGGCAACCACGTACCGGGCTACAAGTCAGTATCATAATATAGCAGAGCACAATGAACCCTTAAAATCGTGCACGACCTCTTGCTTCGCAATCCCTCGCGATTCATACGTA
>NW_019759503.1:0-323 GCF_002891405.2 Cryptotermes secundus | reverse complement strand
CCGCTACAAAGCCCAACCGGTTAATGCTGTTCAGGGAAATAATCTGTTTATTGTGAGAATCGTACGGAACACACCCACTGTGTGGGCAAAAAGTACACTTTTCAGTGTTAAAGTAGGCGGTGTATATAGTTACCACTGTGCTTTAAATGGTCGAATGATGTCACTTTACTTTCCTTGGCAGTAATTAATAACACATTACGGGAAGGTATACAACATTTTATATATTAAACATGCCTGTAATCTTAAATAAATTATTACTGTACGACTAAAAAAGGAAAAGTTATCCCTGTAACAGTTCGTAGAGGCACATAGGGTTCTGAGAC
>NW_019759502.1:0-323 GCF_002891405.2 Cryptotermes secundus | reverse complement strand
AAATTCCTGGTACTCATTTCTGTTAGAGGTTGAGAGGACCCCAGATTCATAATGCGGCTAGAAGGATTAGTTCAATTGAGAAATCCACTGACCTCATCAGGAATCGAACCCGCGGCCTTCCGGCTTCTAGCACAACACCTCAACCTACTGTGCTGCCACGTGGCCCCGGAATCCTGTTAGTGTACTTAAATATTATATATCTTATTAATGTTTTCATCCACGGAGCTGAGTCCTTCGGAAGCTAATAGTTGCTCATCTGCTCATGAATTTACCAAACCGAAGGTTCATTACCGTGTTCACAAGAGACCGCCACTGATCCCTGT
>NW_019759501.1:0-322 GCF_002891405.2 Cryptotermes secundus | reverse complement strand
GCGGTGGGAAGCCAGCGACTAACCGCTTGAGCTACGTCGCGGCCTTGTCGTTAAGTAACTCTCTCCATTACGTGATTATTTCCCCTCTCTTAGACCAAATAATCTCGACAACGGCTTATTCTCACGCACCTGCTCTTCCCTGTGAACAGGAAATCACATACCCACATAAAACAAGTAAAATTATAGTTATGTATTGTATATTATTATCTTTAGTTTTCAAACAAAAATACAAAAACAAGATCGATTCGAAGTACACGGTATCGATTACCATTTTGAAACATGAATTTCTTCTACACAATTTTTAAAAATTCAGTTAATATCT
>NW_019759500.1:0-323 GCF_002891405.2 Cryptotermes secundus | reverse complement strand
TGGACGACGTGGAGAGGAGAAAATTCTTGCCTTACGGGGACTCGAACTCCGACTCCTCGGCCGTCAAGTCCGTAGTCAGTCGGTATACCGATTATGCTATCTATGCTCCTTTCTTTATAAATAAGCAAACATAATATGGAAACATAATGTTTTGTTTTGAAAGTAGAACCTAATTCTCGTTTAAATAACGCCATAGTTTCAAATTGCACAAATATTGGTATGTACATTCATACGTCTTGTATACAAGAAAGTAGAAGATAACAGAAGACTGTTTTATATTATAAATTTGTTACTTTCTTTGTGTGTGTGTGTGTGTGTGTGTG
>NW_019759499.1:0-323 GCF_002891405.2 Cryptotermes secundus | reverse complement strand
TGAGGACGGAAACAGATCCAGTTTCCGAAATGTTGTGTTCTTTTCTATCTTTTGGAATACGAGATGATGAACAAGGTCCACAAACCCCAGTAACCCTGAAGACAATTTTAAATGAGACCATAAGTGGGCTGTGTTGTCTGTAATTCCCTTAAATGTATAAGGAGTAAATAAATTTATTCGTCCAATCCAAAACCCGTCTTATAACTCACTCAGTAATCCCTACATTTAATAATATGTTAACTGTACGTATCCAGGCATTTACATCATGTTTTTAATTAACTTTTGACTGTACTTTTATCGTGTGGCACGCGGTAGCGTAGTTG
>NW_019759498.1:0-323 GCF_002891405.2 Cryptotermes secundus | reverse complement strand
CCTAGAGCCAGTCTGGATGAGGCCGCGAAGAGAAGACTCTCCCCCATGAAGGCAGCGAAAATTTCAGAAATTGTCCCACTCAGCAACACAGATAGGATCAGAATTTGATTATTAAAATGGTTCGCATTCTCCCTTCTTTAATTCGAGTATGTAAAATTATTTTTCTGTGTGTCTGTATATGACCCTGTGTAACATTTCGTAACGAAATGGTTTTCACGATGAGAAATTGTTAGCCCCAAGCCCAACACCAAAGACAGAGGACCGCCCCTTGTTGGCTGTCTGCGACTGCTTATACATATCAGCAGCTATCCTCAGAACTGAAG
>NW_019759497.1:0-323 GCF_002891405.2 Cryptotermes secundus | reverse complement strand
GTGTCTGTGGCACAGGGTCAGAGAGCCCTCCCCGATTTCAAACTCGTAGCGCCCTCTAATTGCTGTTGTACAGGTCTGCGTCAACACGGGCGTCTGTATAAGTATACTGCACGTTAAAATGTTTGCGACGTGTTTCGGCCTTTTGGCTCTTGTCAGGTAATGTAGGGCTCCTTCTCTACGTTGGCCAAATTTTTTTTTATCTTCTTCTTCTTGTACCTTATACACGTCTTTCTATTAAAGTACGTGTATCAAATAATAAAATGTTCCGTATGATATTGTTGAACTCGGGTAATGCTTGTTACCATTCAGTTCAGAACCTTTTG
>NW_019759496.1:0-323 GCF_002891405.2 Cryptotermes secundus | reverse complement strand
TTTCTAGACGACATTGTAATATATGCCAGGTCCCTAAGTGAGCACAATACAAAATTGAGGAAGTATTCGACAGAATCAGGAAATTTAATCTCAAACTCCAACCTGATAAATGCGAATTTCTTCGCACTGAAGTAAGCTACTTAGGGCATGTGATCACGGAGAAAGGGGTAATGCCTGACCCTAAGAAGGTAGAGACTGTAGATAACTACCCGAAACCGATCAATGTCAAGCAACTAAACTATTTAGGTATGGCCAGCTATTACCAAAAATTCATCCCAAATTTTAGCAGGATAGCTGCATCCATACATGCTTTACTTAAAGCT
>NW_019759495.1:0-323 GCF_002891405.2 Cryptotermes secundus | reverse complement strand
ATAAAATATGAAATTCTATGACTAGCAGAGCAACTATTAGCTTGTCAAGAAGGAATTGGTTCCTTTCAGTATGCCTGTGAAATAAGTATATAACATGTGGTGAGCAGATAGTGACAAAATGGTTACTCCAATTATCTGCCAGCAAGGAAAATTTTTAAGGCCAGTTCACACAATGTCTGTTTCCTATAGTGAAGCAACAAGATGCCAGGAAGTCATTAAACTAATAAGTAAGCATAAATTTGGTCTAAAAGCTAAAATGTAATTTGTTCAGAGACTATCAATTAATAGTGGTAAGTAGAAGTGAATTGTGGCATGTACAGATG
>NW_019759494.1:0-323 GCF_002891405.2 Cryptotermes secundus | reverse complement strand
GTTCCTGTGGGAATGGAATGTTTATTTTTTGATCTGTGACTCATTTTATATCCAATGGTTGTTTCCCAGCCTGTATATGGATCTATTTTTGAATCTGAAATAAATTGAATTGAATTGAGGAACTTTGTGATGTCCTTCCTGAGAAACAAATAGTTTCTCAAGTAGTCAAGACATCCCCTTCCATCTTTGGAACCCTTACAACATATTTACATAAGATTATGCCCATTTGTCATTCCATAGATTATTTTAGGGAATCTGATGCCTTACATATGTAGCATGGTACGAAGGGGGACCCAAAAATAACCGGAAACGACCTGTTGCGC
>NW_019759493.1:0-321 GCF_002891405.2 Cryptotermes secundus | reverse complement strand
CTAGCTTTGCGTTGCTAGCTTGCTAGCTTTGCTTTGCTAGCTTAAAAGCTTTGCGTTGCTAGCTTGCTAGTTTTGCCTTCCCAGCTTGATAGGTTTGATTTTCTAAATTGCTAGCTTGGTGTTGCTAGCATCCTAGCTTTGAATAGCTAGGTAGCTAGCATTGCGTTGCTACCTAGCTAGATTGCTGTATATGCGTTGCTAGCTTTATATCTTTGCGTTGGTATCTTGCTGGCTTTGCGTTGCTAGCTTGCAAACAATGCGTTGCAACTTGCTAGTTTTGCGTTCCAAGCTTGGTAGCTTCGTGTTGCTAGCTTGGTAGCT
>NW_019759492.1:0-323 GCF_002891405.2 Cryptotermes secundus | reverse complement strand
GATTTTATAGCTAGTAGAGTAATGATATTTCCCATTCGCAGGAAATTTCCCTTCTACATGAAAAAATGTAAAGTAATTCAGTTCTCGAAGAAGTTCCTGTGAATGATTCGGTGAGAAAAATGAAACATATATATCACATCATAAGGTGTTTTAACTTCATTAGTACTTATCCTAAAATCACTCTGTCTTAATCGAGTACTTGGAGTGCACTTAAATCTCCCCATTTGAAATTCCAAAGATGTATGTACCAAGTTTCATAAAGACCGGTCCAGGCTTTCAAAAGCTCTTAGAGCAGGTTCACGTAAAGATACATACAGATCTCG
>NW_019759491.1:0-323 GCF_002891405.2 Cryptotermes secundus | reverse complement strand
TTGTCAAAGGGAGATAACAGGAAAATATGCAATAAAACTGTGATAACGCATGCACACACCTAAATCTAAGTTAGAAATGGAGGTGAAATTTGTATGCAACAAATCTAGCCAAAGAACCAAGTGCATGAAAGCCGGTGCATAGGATCAAACGGAAAATTTGAAACCATTTTGTTCCTTCTGGTAACTGCATGTGTGGAGCAAACCAGAACACTACGCAGTAAGCCTTGTAGAAACCCATGAACAATCATCATGCTGATCTCTGTGAGATGGTAACCTCATTGCTGTTAAGGGGGTTGCAGATGAGAGAAAAGTCCAAACTGGGT
>NW_019759490.1:0-323 GCF_002891405.2 Cryptotermes secundus | reverse complement strand
TGGGGGCAGGCATTTTTTTCTATTGATAGAGCTGCCTCCGGGCACCGTGGCAGCAGTGTTGCTTCATGATGTCACGGCGGTTATGTTGCCCGCCAATAGCATTAAGTTGCATCACCCTGTTCAAAATCGTTCAAAATCTTCATTAAAATTATCATTCAAAATGGCTGATGAGATTGATGTTCATGGAAAACAACGTGCCGTCGTAGAGTTCTTGTGTCGTGAGAATGAGACAGTAGAAAACATTCACGAGATATTGAAAAATGTGTATGGAGATGATCCTGTTGATCGCAGTACAGTTAGTTGGTGGGCACACAGGTTATCTG
>NW_019759489.1:0-323 GCF_002891405.2 Cryptotermes secundus | reverse complement strand
TGTCTGTCTGTCTGAAGGTCTTCTCGCTTCTGTTCCCCGGAGGTTGCAGTACAGTAAGTTCCGTGGAAAGGAAAGGCATCTGTAAAACCTTGATTTCGCTAGATGTAAAGAATTTTATTTTCATGAGCAAAATTCTAGAGAACAGTAACATTCTTATCTCTGCTTATGATAGACGACAGAGGAACATCCAATTCCAGGCGGTTTCAGGCTTTGCACTCCCACTGGTAACACAAATCGTCAATACTCTTCTGTCTGTCTGTCTGTCTATCTACAGTCCTTGTGGACCTCGGCCACTTCTTCTTCTTCTTCTTCTTCTTCTTCTT
>NW_019759488.1:0-323 GCF_002891405.2 Cryptotermes secundus | reverse complement strand
CCCCCTTTGCACTACAGCCCCAGTGGACCTAGGCCTACCTCTAAGAACTTCTCCGTTCACTTCAATTTTTCTAGAACTTACACATTGGGTAGGCCTCCTTGGGCGGGTGATCAGCCCATCGCAGGGCCTCTACCTGTACCCAAAACACAGGAAAACGCACACACATGCCCTGAGTGGGATTCGAACCGAAGATAGTACATGCCTTAGGCTGCTCGGCTACCATGAGCGGCATTTGTTTCTGCAAGCGAAGTTTCAATTCCGGCCGGTCCAAAATTGGGTACTTCGGCCACGACGATCATACTCATCACTGACTCGACCCCGGT
>NW_019759487.1:0-323 GCF_002891405.2 Cryptotermes secundus | reverse complement strand
GCAAAAAATGTGCGGCCTATACATGCGTAAATACGGTATGTACTTTTCCTTTAGTGGGAGGGCTCAAAATTATCACACTTGGAAAGCGAGAGGTAAAATTCGAATGTTATATATTTTAATATTTCACGTTTTAAGATGAATAATGGAAAAATAAAAAACTGGGGCCCAAAAGTACCACATATGTTATAAATTTGGTACTTTTATCGTCAATATATTTTCGATTTATCGCTCGAGTTTCCAAATACTTTAACTTTGTGGCATTATCGAAGAACAGGTCGCTTTTACGTTGCCGGAGCTCACAGTGGTCCTTGATATGAATCTTT
>NW_019759486.1:0-323 GCF_002891405.2 Cryptotermes secundus | reverse complement strand
GGGGAGAAGATGAATTCATAGAGGATCCTGGTGGGAAGGCCAGAAGGAAAGATACCACTGGACGTAGGTGGCAAGATCATATTAAGATTAATCAGGGAGAGATAGGATGGGATGTTATGGATTGGATTCTTCTGGCCGAGGATAGGGACAAATGGCGGGCTCTTGTGTATGCGGTAATTTAACTTTGGGTTTCATAAAATGTTGGGAAGTTTTGAAGCAACTAAACGACTGGCGGCTTCTGAAGCAGGACTCAGTTCAGATAGAGTTAGTCATGTAGTCAGTATCATTTATATCAGTTATCCAGCTTTCACATGTGAACATGT
>NW_019759485.1:0-323 GCF_002891405.2 Cryptotermes secundus | reverse complement strand
TTCCATAACTGACCTCCTCCACGTCTTCTTTCGTCTTCCTCTCTTCTTCGTGCCCTGGGGGTTCCAATCCAACACAATCCTCTCAACGGTATTTTCCATTTTCGTTTTCTAATCTGGAGTTCTATTGGTTTTTCTCCTGTTTCTCCCATAGAATTATATTACTAATTATATCTGGTCGTCGCAGGTTTAATATTTTTAGAGACAAAATGGAAGATAACAAATCCAATCACTCAAAGGCTGCAGTTTTTTATAACCGCTGTATCCGTTGTCTGGAATCTTGAAGAATGGAAAAAACGTTGCTGTTGCTGCTGATGGTGCCTTCA
>NW_019759484.1:0-323 GCF_002891405.2 Cryptotermes secundus | reverse complement strand
GTTCGCCTTGTCGAATTTTGCGAACATTTGCATTTTCATGATTTTGTATGAGTTATGCTTATTTTCTGCATAATGTTGTTATATAATCATATACGGAAGTTTGAAAGCCATAATTGAACTGAACTCTCAAAGTCAAAGTCACATTGGAAAACATAGAAACACATAGAAAACACCGCTTTCTAACAATTCGTCTATTGTGATGGATTTGTGTTTACGTTGCCGTTGCATAGGAATAGCAGTTCTTCTATTGTTACCTGCGTATTCGTTGCCGCGAGAATGTGTTTAGCGACCCGTTGCCTAGTAATATATACACACGTTATATT
>NW_019759483.1:0-323 GCF_002891405.2 Cryptotermes secundus | reverse complement strand
ATTCCAGACTTCCATGAATTAATTGTCCTAATAATTACATAAATGATTTCCAAAACCTGACAACTGCATTTTTTATTTTAACAGTTGCACATTCTTTGTTAACCCTTCTATGATGGGACGAAATATCTCGTATTAATATCGGTTATAAGCGAAGAAACGTAGAAATTTCATCCAAAACCTGTTATTCTCTTTGCATTCTTTGTCACTGTTGTGAAACGGCCACCCCAGAGAAAAATTCCTTGTTACCCACGTTTGCATGCAGTGCTCACAGTAGCCAACCAACCAACCAACCAACCAACCAGCCAACCAGACACTGTATAGGC
>NW_019759482.1:0-323 GCF_002891405.2 Cryptotermes secundus | reverse complement strand
CCCCCCCCCAGGAAGATTCCAGATAGTTATTTATGTTAGAGGTTGAGTTAACCCCAGGGTCATAGTATGGCTGTAAATATTAGTTCAATTGTATAATCCAGTGACCTCATTGGGATTTGAACCCATGACTTTCCATCTTATAGCACAGTGCCTCAACCATCTGTGCGATTCTGTGATACTACTTTTGAAGATATACAATGTCATGATGCGAGGTAAAATCATTGTCAAACACTGAAAGTTTCTGTGTAGAATCTCTTCCAGTTCTTCAGACTTGGACTTCTTCACGTATTGTCATTATCATTTTGTTCACCTCCACCTCCTTT
>NW_019759481.1:0-321 GCF_002891405.2 Cryptotermes secundus | reverse complement strand
GTTCCTGCTGTAAGAGATGTTTGAACTTGACTGTGTCGAGACAGATCTATGAAAGTTTTTGTGGTGGCGGTAATTAGCCTTAGAATTCAATGACAATGGAGAACTTCTTGGCCGATTCGTTTCGTTATAAAGAACATCTTCTGAAGTATGACTTAGCTCGTTCTTCTTCTCGTGTACGGGTTTAATTGTCTTACTCAGAACGGTAGGTATTGTAATAATGACATCTGAAACAGGATAAAATGTTCTGTAAACAATTTATACGCTAGACTAAACATTTTCCGGCCGGTCACGGTAGCCGAGCGGTCTAAGGCATGCACTGTC
>NW_019759480.1:0-322 GCF_002891405.2 Cryptotermes secundus | reverse complement strand
GCCATGATATACTGTACTGCAGTGACTAATTTAGTCATACATGTATGATCAATCACTAACTGCTAGCTATTGGGTGGATGACCTGTGTCCATCCCTTGTCCAGGACTCTGAGACTTTTATTTTCACTACCAGTCCAAAATTGATGCGAGGCTCACCCTGCCCACAACGTAGCTGTGCCTACAAGCCTTGTTCCCGGGGCTAATGTGGACTAAGCATGAAGCTGATATTCACCTCCATGTAATTTCGGTCTGTATACGATTGTGATGGGGTTGGGCACGGAGTAAATGCTTTCGCCTATTTATTTATTTATTTTGTAACACCA
>NW_019759479.1:0-322 GCF_002891405.2 Cryptotermes secundus | reverse complement strand
GTGGTAAGTTTCTGTGTTACGAAAGAGCAGTACTGAATGTGAGTAAAATTTTCGGCCGTGATGTTTCTCTGCCATCTTCACGACTGAGCGAGAAACAGAAAGTCACGTAACGTCGTGTTGTCCGGTAGCAGTTCACCGACGTTTCGTAGGAATGTAGTGCCTCCATATTCAGGGTCGAAAATTATGCCACGCAAGCAAGAAGCAGAACATCTCTCCAAAGGTCGATGACGATCTACAGGAACACTCGGAGTCTCACCTCAGAGGACCGCGGTGTTCATAGTTACCGCTGAGAGAATTTTAAATCCAACATAAAAAAAGCATT
>NW_019759478.1:0-322 GCF_002891405.2 Cryptotermes secundus | reverse complement strand
GGAAGCAAGGGGTTTTCCCGTTGTCCGGCTGAGGGTTTATAAGAGGACTACACTACCTACGAAGTCAGTTAAAGTGTAGCAGCCGCCGAAGACAGTTGGAGTCAGCAGTCAGTCAGTCAGTGTGTGATCAGGAGTGGCACAGTTATAAGGTAGCCGCCGCCGGGTTCAGCTGTAGCGGAAAGGAGAATATCGGAACGTGTGAGTTGAAGTGACAGCGTGAGAAGCAAATGCCTGGGTCATCACAGAAATAATTGGGAGTGTGGAATTTAGTGACACGTGTATAGCTCCCGTATCGTACTGTGAATACGTGTAGACTACTGAG
>NW_019759477.1:0-322 GCF_002891405.2 Cryptotermes secundus | reverse complement strand
GTGCTGATATCGATTATTCAGGACTATACTTCCAGAATACTCAACACTGGAGGGCGCAGTCAATGTAGTAGATAATTTTCACACTTTCCGAAGAACCCATCTTGCAGGCTACACGACATCACATGGCCAGAACACACTAATTTTAATATAGAAAACTGCCTATGCACCACCATTTATTACAACCATCTTATAACTCCTAGTTAAAACAGAAATAATAATATTTTATTTCTTTTGTTCCATTTCTTGTGGAGAACTTAGTAAGTGGGTACCAATTCTGTCCATGTTAAGTGTGTTGGACTTACAAACATTATTTCATAACTGA
>NW_019759476.1:0-322 GCF_002891405.2 Cryptotermes secundus | reverse complement strand
GCGTGCCCTTCAAGCATACTGGAAGCACCGTCACAGCCAAAAGGTTTACAGTTTCTTAGTAAAATTTATGTTCCAACCGATGACTCTGCTGAATGCTTTTTAGTTGTTTATTTTTACGTTTTCATTATCTCACTACGTAGCACGATACACAGTGCTACGATGATAGAACGGCACGATGATAGATGAATTTGAAGGAATTTGGATGGAAGTGTTCGTGGCCAAATTGAGGTAGTGTTTCGGCATTTGTATGGAGGAGCTGAGGAAAATACGAGTGAGGATTGCCGATGCCCTGCCTGAAATTCGAACATAGCACCTCCCGAAT
>NW_019759475.1:0-322 GCF_002891405.2 Cryptotermes secundus | reverse complement strand
GCTCAAAATACTTCCAGCCTCTTTATGGAACCCAAAATTTAAATTACTCTGTGCACAGAATCTCACCACCGTAGCCTACCCGTAGCCATATGAATCCAATCTACATCCCCTACATCCTATTTCCTTATAATGAATTTTGAAACTACTGTCCGAGCCTCGTAAGTTTCTCTCAAATAGCCTCTTCCTTTCATGATTTCTGACTAAAATTCTGTGTTCAGTCTTCATCTCCCCATAGTGTGATACATGCCAATCCCATCACATGCTCCGTAATTTCATCACGCTATTATACTCGGAAGCCGGTCACGGTTGCTGAGCGGTCTAA
>NW_019759474.1:0-322 GCF_002891405.2 Cryptotermes secundus | reverse complement strand
GAATTGGGAAGGAAGCGATCGCGTAATATTCGAGGTACTTCCCCAACATTTGTCAGGAGGCACTGAGGAAATTAAGAATATCCGTAGTGTAGCTAATGTCCCGGACTGAGCAGTACCCAAATACATCTGCAGGACGCTGCCGCTACACCAAACTGCTCAGTATATAACACGTAAATGTATGTATCTGTGCGTGCCCAGGGTTTGCCGGAAAGGCAGTAACTTCCGAAGTAACTTGGCTAGAGTTAAATTAACTGAATTAGATAATTTTATCAGAAATTTTCAGGAGTTCTTTTAATGCTGAAGTAGATGGTTAACATGGTTA
>NW_019759473.1:0-322 GCF_002891405.2 Cryptotermes secundus | reverse complement strand
TTTTTTTTTAATATTTACTTGGCTTAGAGATATTTTAATTAAAAATAGCCTTTTCCATGTTTTCTTGTGGAATGGGGGCATCCTGTTGGAGGATAAGTGAATCAATTATTCGGACAGAGAAGTCCTCCGTCTCGCCTTTGTTTATTTCATAATCTACAGAGGAATATGCAGTATGGATCGCGGTAGCTCAGTGAATACAATGACATTGTCACGTGTTAGAGTTACTATAGACGGGGTGTTTTGGATTTTAGATTGGATTTATTGACTACTTCAACGCACTACACGCTATTTCCCATATTTTATGAATGACAACAGTTTTTTA
>NW_019759472.1:0-322 GCF_002891405.2 Cryptotermes secundus | reverse complement strand
TAACTTCGCCGACAAGCGGCGGTCGCTCGTTCGGTATAGTTTGCTTGCGGGCTAAAACCACGGATTTTCTTTTGTTTTTGTTTGTGTGACTGAAATGTACTTCGCA
This sequence comes from Cryptotermes secundus, assembly GCF_002891405.2. Classification (NCBI taxonomy): domain Eukaryota; kingdom Metazoa; phylum Arthropoda; class Insecta; order Blattodea; family Kalotermitidae; genus Cryptotermes; species Cryptotermes secundus. The sequence goes on along the minus strand of NW_019759472.1, from coordinate 216 downwards.
CTAGGTGCTGATAAGTTAATACAGATATTAAGTAAATATGCTTCCCACCAAATGTTGAGGAATGAATACTGATATAAGGGAAACTATGGTTCCCACTAACAACGAAGATTTCAGTACTGATACACAAAGGTAAAAGGTAAAGGTAAAGCTGTCCCTGTGCTCAACTAACTTAGCACTAGGCCATGAAGACGTATGGGGGAGTGGATATATAGATCC
>NW_019759471.1:0-322 GCF_002891405.2 Cryptotermes secundus | reverse complement strand
TAGCCATTACTCCCAGTGTTCGGTCCTAGAATCTGCTGACTCTATCTGTCCTACACTCTGTTTCTCTTTGTCGTGACACCGTGTGGTCTCGTCTCTTAGTGACCGTGTGCGAGCCTGTACCACGTCATAGCCCAGAAGCCTACAATATAACTTTTCGTCTGCGTGAAGATCTCAGATCTTAAAACCATTTAATTTTATATTTCCACTGGCGTCTGAATGTATTGTACATCATGTAGACCCGTTGCTAAGGAACGACTCTGTAAACAACGCCCGTTGCTAGTCAACGTATTCCTAACAAGCACCAATGTAGTAACTGAGAACC
>NW_019759470.1:0-322 GCF_002891405.2 Cryptotermes secundus | reverse complement strand
CAATACAAAATCCTCCCATCTGATGTCTCAATCTTCTGTTTTACATAAACGAAAGTCTTGGGGGCCACTAGCCTTCGCTTATACAGTCCAATGGAGGCAAGTTCGTTGGATCGGGAGAATACGTAAAGCCGTTACTGCTTGATAGAAGAGGTACTTCTATTTAGTGCTGATGTACACGTTATTTATATTATCAACTGAGCAACATCCATATCTGGAAAGTGTGGAGCTAGTACACTTTTGTCCTTTTCTTTCACTTGTTTTAAATTATTCATATACCATATGTAGCAGACGGATATATTGGGTCCAGATCCAGTTTCCGAAA
>NW_019759469.1:0-322 GCF_002891405.2 Cryptotermes secundus | reverse complement strand
GTGCTGAAGTTGCATTATCTTGCACACATGTAGAGGCTTATCTTCCAGTAAAGTGGAAGCATTTCTTCAAGGAAATAGGCATAGTGCCCTCCTCTGAGACTACCCTGTATTACATGCAATCCGATTATATAATGATCTGTGTTTCTGGCTAAAAGGTTGACACTTTATCTTGCTGGAATGAGTGATGAATGGCATGAGGATTCATCATTGCCCATGCATGTAGTTTGTGTGGATTGTGTACACTACTTATAATAAATATTGCCTCATAGTCCATAGCACATGGCACAGAAATTAATGGAAATTCATTGGAAATACTGGAGAC
>NW_019759468.1:0-322 GCF_002891405.2 Cryptotermes secundus | reverse complement strand
CAGAAAGTTCGCTCTTACGAACAGAGAGCAGCTTCACACTCCGGTCGTGGCGAGGAAGTCGGTTTGCTATTGCGTTTCCTTTGTCTTCCAACTACTGAATCCTTTGACGAATTCTGTACATAAAACTCAGTTACGAAATAAGAATTCACCGAACGTCACGGTGGAATGTGTAGGTTTCCTGCTACATATTTCGGAGATACTGGACTCAAACATTATTTCGGAGACAGACAATCTTGGCACGTGTTTCGTGGATTTCCTCAGTCGCACCAGCAAAATACCGGGCACCTCAAATTATGTCACGATGGATTCTTCCCATATCTTT
>NW_019759467.1:0-322 GCF_002891405.2 Cryptotermes secundus | reverse complement strand
TCCTCTAACAGGACTGAAGGAAGCATCCGTTTTATTGTCATTTGATTTAACACAGAGAGATTATTGTGATATATAGCCCGTTTCTAGGAAACGAATGGACAAACACCTTTCCGTGGAGATGAGATTCTTGGACACAAACCATCGCTGGGTGTTAAAGAAACGTGTCCATGGATAGGCAAGTGGAAGTTGTGGACTCTTGGAAACCAGATACTTTCTGTGAAAACAACAGACGCGTCCATGGATACGCAAGTGGAAGTCGTAGACTCTTGGAAACCAGAGTGTTGCTACGAGCAAGTAACAAACACTTCCTAGGAACATATAC
>NW_019759466.1:0-322 GCF_002891405.2 Cryptotermes secundus | reverse complement strand
GTACCAGTAATTTTATTATCATTACAATGTACACACTGATATTTCAATAGCAGACTCACAAACAGGGAATTCATGCTACAAGTATATTCAGTTCTGATATGTATCTTCCTATTTCATCTCTAATAGTATAAAAACTGAAGGTATATAAAATGATATGTTGTCTTACAACAGTGTAAGACTGTGTCCATTTCACAGAGATGAACAATAGGAGTGTTTTAAGGACAAAGTACAGGGGGGAACATCGGGACTGAAGAGAAATAAGTACAAAAAATAAGGTAAGGTAAAGTTCTCCCTGTGCTTAACTAATTAAGCACTATGCCAT
>NW_019759465.1:0-322 GCF_002891405.2 Cryptotermes secundus | reverse complement strand
TTTATATAAAAGGTATCAACTCCACACTACTAGTACTCACATATTAGATAGGGAAATTGCTCATTACCATCTGGACCTAAGGAAAAAATCATTCAACGCTCTTCAAAGCATTATTACACAAAACGAACACATCAATATATGTTCTACACTAAACTATAAAACACAATTACAAGAGTGTCATCAGTCACAACTCATGTTTCCTTTACACATTATGATTCTGTAACCACTTTCAAAGATGGAAAGGAAATAATTCCCTGATACTCTATACTACCTGCTCACATGTGTAAACCTGGAAGATTAGATGGCAAGAATGCAATCAGTT
>NW_019759464.1:0-322 GCF_002891405.2 Cryptotermes secundus | reverse complement strand
TTGGACTGATATTTATGAAGGAATTCTTGATGCTTAATGAAACATAAATGAAATACTCCATTTTTCATGAATTTGGCACCTGCAGAGGAAAGATTTGGTTATTTTATACAAGAAGGCACAACTCCACACACAGCTGAAGGAACTATCCAAGCATTACGCGGTGTGTTTCCAGAATTAATGGGGAGGATAGAATTATTATGAAGTGTTTGTTGGCCCCCTAGAAAAAGAGTGAGGTTTTATAATTTGTTTATCAACCATGTGCATGACAGACTTATTTATCCTAAGCTGACATTTTTCACAGATGAGGCTAATTTTAATCTCT
>NW_019759463.1:0-322 GCF_002891405.2 Cryptotermes secundus | reverse complement strand
CGTTGCTTGCTTGCTTTCTCTTCGTTTCTTGCTTGCTAGTTTTTCGTTGCTAGCTGGCTAGCTTTGCGTTGCTAGCTTGCTTGCTTTTAATTGCTAGCTTGGTATCCTTGCATTGCTAGCTTTCTAATTTTGCTTTGCTAGCTTGCTAGCTTTTCGTTGCTACCTTGATAGCTTGGCGATGCTAGCTTGAAAGCTTTGCATTGCTATTTGGCTAGCTTTGCGTTGCTTGCTTGCTGTATTTCTATATATGCGTTGCTAGCTTGATAGTTTTGCTTTACTATCTTGCTAGCTTTGCATTGCTAGCTTGCTAGATTTGCGTTGC
>NW_019759462.1:0-322 GCF_002891405.2 Cryptotermes secundus | reverse complement strand
CCACATCGCTTCCAGTTCATCAGTTACCATTCTACAACAATATGGTATAAACTCAGAGATATTGAAAACATTGTGAAGCAAACAACGAAATAAAATAATAATTGTCTTTATTATCAGCATTATAATAATTAGTGATGCGTACTGTACACGTGCGATTATGTTACAATTTAAATAAACCAATTTACTTGACGGAGTCCCTATAGCAACATTTTACGGGCAAGAAGGCCGTAGTTTCACTCTCGGCAGGCCCAAAAACATTTTCTGTACTCCACAGCATCCAGACCAGCTCTGGGTTCCAACCAGTCTCCAGCCTAACGAGTCT
>NW_019759461.1:0-322 GCF_002891405.2 Cryptotermes secundus | reverse complement strand
ACACTCAGAATTTGTTCTCAAGAGAAAACTGTCAATGAGCCACACTACCTTGAAGTTCTATAGTGTCTGAGGGAAAAGTTGAGGCAGGAAACATACAAGGGGGCATTGCACCAAGACAATGTACCAGCTCACACTACAGTATCAGTGTAGGCAGCTTCTGACACAAAAATGGATCCACCTAACAGAACATCCTGTTCACTATGCTGATTTCACTCCGTGCGATTTACATCCCCAAATACAAAAGCTTGGCTGGAATGGATGCATTTTGGGTCACTGAAGAAGGTACAGAAGCATATACCATATTCAGTAAAAATGATATCAG
>NW_019759460.1:0-321 GCF_002891405.2 Cryptotermes secundus | reverse complement strand
CTTGCTAGCTTTGCGTTGCTTGCTTGCTTGCTTTGCGTTTCTTCTTGCTAGCTTTGCATTACTAGCTTGCTAGCTTTGCGTTGCTAGTTTGCTAGGTTTGCGTTTCTAGCTTGTTAGCTTTGCGTTGTTACCTTGCTATCTTGGCGTTGATACCTGTCTAGCTTTGCGTTGCTAGCTTGCAAGCTTTTGTTGCTAACTTGCTAGATTGCTACTTTTGCGTTGCGAGTTTTTGCTATCTTTGCGTTGCTATCTTGTTAGCTTTTCGTTCCTAGCTTCCTAGCTTTGCGTTGCTACCTTGCTAGCTTGGCGTTTCTAACTTGG
>NW_019759459.1:0-322 GCF_002891405.2 Cryptotermes secundus | reverse complement strand
TTAGGAGAATCCTCACCTTGTTAATTCTCCCAACAGTGTTATGTAAAATGAGTGAAATAAATTAATTATTGTTCCTTCTCCATGGTGTGTAATTCAGAACTAATCCAGTCCTCTCGCCAAGTCTGTTAAGCCATGACAATGAAATTCCTCCCTATATATCCTGACTATCGGTGACTACCGTCCACTCCTTCATTTGACACATTATTCGTAAGGAAGTAATGGCTTACTTGCTTACTGTCTTCTTTGTTCTGTCATTATATAATTATAATTAGAAAGGTCAGCAGAGCGAGAATAATTCTTACAATGTCCGCTGTAGTAGTAG
>NW_019759458.1:0-322 GCF_002891405.2 Cryptotermes secundus | reverse complement strand
ATAGTTCAATCGGTATAGCGGCGGGCTGTGGGCTGGACAGCCGGGGTTCGATTTCCGGAAGGGGCAAGAGATTTTTCTTTACTCCACATCGTCCAGACCGGTTCTGTGGCCCACGCAGCCTCCTATCGAATGGGTAACGGGGACTTTTTCCCAGGAGTAAAGCGGCCAAGGAGTGAAGCTACCGATCACCTCCATCCAATGCCGAGGTTAAGCATGTTGGAGCTACACCTCCACTGCCCCACATGTCCTCATGGCGATATGCTTAAATAATTATGCACAGGAAGAACTTTACCTTTCGTTGTATTGATGTAACATTATTTTT
>NW_019759457.1:0-322 GCF_002891405.2 Cryptotermes secundus | reverse complement strand
TTTTTTTCTTTCTTTCTTTCTTTCTTTAGTTCTGTCCTTCTCTTTGTGTCCATCTCTCCCACACCACCCCTTCTGTTTCTGTACAGTTCGACCATAAAATAAGTGGAACCAAATGCAGAATGTGCTTCTTAGTGAAACGTCGTTTATAAAAAACTGTTTGCATATTGAGTGAGTGCGATAGAGCTTTAGGCTTTTATTATTCATAGTACCAAACTCTGTGTCTCATAGAATAAAATAATGTATTTAATTTTATAAAGAATCCGTAGTAAGTAAGTACAGGTATCCCTGTAACAGGCCGTAGAGGCCCATAGGGTTGTGAGAT
>NW_019759456.1:0-322 GCF_002891405.2 Cryptotermes secundus | reverse complement strand
CCCCCCCCCTTTTGATGTAACCCTCACTGATTCATTACTTTGCTCACAAGGGCCATTGATAATGTCCTCAGCCACATTTGTCTGATCCATATTCTATATTTCACTTCTTTAATATCCATTTTAATATTGTCCTGCCATGTAAGCCTATGTCTCGTGACTCGTCTTTTCCTTTTACGGTTTCCCGTCTAAATTTTTGTACACATTTCTAATCTCGCACATGCATTTGCTTTGGACGCCCCTGTCGTGAAGCAACCATTTCTGGTCTGATGTTCTGACGATCGGTCAGAATTGCTTTGAATTTCTCCTGCATTCTCTCTCTCTC
>NW_019759455.1:0-322 GCF_002891405.2 Cryptotermes secundus | reverse complement strand
TCAATATATTCACAGCTTCCTTCCAAAACTGGAGGGCGTCTCCTCTATCCGCAACCTGAGAACGCGCCATGCCGTGATAACAGAGACCCATCTAACATGGTATAATAACACCTACTTATTAAAATTCCTTGTTCCGAAACCTTCAACGAGATCATTACATTACATTACACTGCATTTCTGGATCCAAAGTTAGTCAAAATTACTCTAGGTTATATAATATGTCACATAAATACACAAAACATGGACAGTACAACCAAAGTTTTCACACAAGAAAACACAGTTGTTATACATGAGTCTATTAAAAAATAATGTAACGTGCTAT
>NW_019759454.1:0-322 GCF_002891405.2 Cryptotermes secundus | reverse complement strand
CGCGGTGACGTCACGCAGCGGCGTGTGGTGATCACGTGACATGTGTTTCCTATCATGGTTGTCCGTTCCTCAGCTATAAAAGTGACAGAATTTGTTCGGTTTAGGGACTAGTTAGTTCACAGTACGAGATAGTCACGGGAAGTTCGTAGTTGAAGAGTACAAGAAGTCAGCCCTGAAGATTTAACGTGTGATTAGAACAGTTTATATGTACTGTAACTCAGTAATACTGGGAGTGTGTGATTTACTGTGTTTTAAATCCGAGAGGATTGCTACTGAGAAGATTAGTATGGAATGATTGTAAATTGTACATCACATCAGTAGT
>NW_019759453.1:0-322 GCF_002891405.2 Cryptotermes secundus | reverse complement strand
TGACTGGAAGGCGTCCAGCAGATGTCTTCAGCCCCTTGTTTCAATAATTTCTTTCCCCACATCCGTTGAAGTCATGCTTTTGCTGTAGAGTACTCAAGACTTCTACGCCTTACGTACGAGAAGGTGCACTGTTCCTTACGCAAGTTTTCTTTGGTGCTACATTTCGACCATTCCTTTCGGTACCTGCTCGCAATATCAAAGATTTGTCTGTGTTCTTTGCTCTTGAAGTTAATTTGTCATTTGGCTGGATATGTTGTTTTAGGGACTCAAAACGGTCCCTTAACCGTAGTTCGTAATGCTACTTTCTTGATTACTTAAATAT
>NW_019759452.1:0-322 GCF_002891405.2 Cryptotermes secundus | reverse complement strand
CGTGGACCACACGGAAAACACGTTCTCTCTACTGTTGGGAAAACGTGTTTACAGAGCCAATGCATAGCAATGGAAGTTATTCGATTGTTGCTTGCAAATTCATTGCCACGGGAATATGTTTACCGAGTCGTTGCCTAGCAATGAACATCCATTATATATTTCATTATATCGGCTTTCGGGAGTCATGTCACAATATTATTTTCCCATGTACGTTTAGGTCTTCCAAATGACCTCAAAAGCCTCCGTGGCTCCCTTAACCCCGATTCCTCGGTATTCCAAGCTGAAACCAGATCCACTGATATATTGGGTTTTTGGACTTTAT
>NW_019759451.1:0-322 GCF_002891405.2 Cryptotermes secundus | reverse complement strand
CTCTCTCTCTGTCTGTCTGTGGGTTTGTGTCTGTCTGTATATCGAAAATGTACAAATGTTAAATGCAGAAATGTTTTTAGGTTTACATTTGTAGCGAAGTTCAGTTGTGTAGTAGAATATGTACTGCTCCTTCCTGAATCTACCATTAAGATATCGAGGTTACGGTCTGGTATTTCATGTAATTTCAGGTTCGAAGTATTAAAATTGTTTAAGTATTTTCATTATAGGTTTATTTTAAATTTAAGGCATAAAACAAATGAAATACTAGAAAAATCCGCCATATACGAGGGTTGGAACTTTAATAGTGGCAACTATTTATTTA
>NW_019759450.1:0-322 GCF_002891405.2 Cryptotermes secundus | reverse complement strand
TTCTGGGATGTTGCTCGGTGTAGGTGTGGTGTTAGTCGACGTTTAGGAGGAAAGTATTGTAACCATCTTCAATGTGGAAAGAAAAATAAGAAGACGTGTTGTTTTCAACAAAGAGACTATGGAGAAGAGCGTCTTCTGGGATGTTGGACGCTGTCAATGTTGTGATAATCGACGTTTCGGAAGATCGTATCGCCTACATCTTCATGGTAGAAAGAAAACATGTCTAGATTTGAGGTTTTCACCGAGGTGACTATGAAGAAAACAGCCTTCTGGGATGTTGCAAGCTGTCAATATCTGGTTAGCCGACGTTTCGGTGGAACGT
>NW_019759449.1:0-322 GCF_002891405.2 Cryptotermes secundus | reverse complement strand
CATGAGTCCCAGATGGGGCTCGACACCAAGACTTACTGACTGAATGGACGCCAGTCGCAATGTGACTTTGAATTTGACTATATGTAAAAAAATCACAAATAAAATTATTGAAGTCATTTTGACTTTGTGTGGGGAAATCAATTACTGGCCTAGAATAGGAAGATTTTTGACACTCTTTGTGATAATTTTTAACAAAATTATCAGTATTTGTATCACTCCAGATGACAAATTTGCATTTAGTTTTATAAAGGCAGTTTATGTCTTTTAAACGACTTAGGAAAATCGATTCTCTTGTAAATCACAAACATATTTTATATACATA
>NW_019759448.1:0-322 GCF_002891405.2 Cryptotermes secundus | reverse complement strand
TGGGAGATGCAGAGAAAATGAAACATTTTGGTTAATTTTGAGGGATGACTAATTCTTCAAATAGAAATCAGTGTATATACTTAAAATGTTAATGTTTTTCAATTGAATAAATATTTCAGTGGTACTTTTAATGCATTAAACTATTACAGTAGGATTTATATCTCTTGACATTTGGTAAGAACGAACTGGGAGATGCGAATTTGTCATTCACACATGTAGCAGCAGCGGCTTTAGGAAACTGATTTCGGAACAGACTATGTAGGAATAGAACTAAACCATTTCTTAAGAATAACTAAATAAATTATGGACTTAACCTTTAGGT
>NW_019759447.1:0-322 GCF_002891405.2 Cryptotermes secundus | reverse complement strand
TCTAAGCATTATAAACATAATACTGCCTTGATATTCAAATCAATATTCTTGAGTTAAAATAACACTCACAGAAAAGCACAGCAACATATGGCATTTTATCAATTAGCATATCCAGCATTTCATCTGTTATATCCTCAATTTCATCACTTTTCACCTGATGTTCCAGCCATGCCAGTACCTTCTCTTCATCCTCCAAGTTGCCTACAAATCAGACATGTAATTAGATCATAATTATCTTTCACTATTTCCTTTCTATATTTAATTATTTGTGGGAATGTGTAATGCCGCTAAGGTCACGTACATGTAGATATAGTTTTTGGGT
>NW_019759446.1:0-322 GCF_002891405.2 Cryptotermes secundus | reverse complement strand
TGAAAAGTCATGAGTTAACAACTTTAATATTGGCAGCTGGTGTAATAGTTCATGGCGAGTGATTGCACTTCGAATTATAACAGCTGCACACCCATGTGCAATGCCATCTGGGTGAGAAACATGGTAGACTTTGTAGTATGGAATTTTAAACATTGCTCTAGTAGTGAAGTGCGTATCTGATATTAATTTAATATCTATTTTGTGTATTTTGTAGTGCTTAGTATGTTTAATACCATGCTGCTTTGATTGATTAGTTGGTTGAACACAGCTCTGAATTTATTTAAGAAAGTTGAGAGCTGCTCAGATATGTTGGTTGACAGCA
>NW_019759445.1:0-322 GCF_002891405.2 Cryptotermes secundus | reverse complement strand
GTGGCATATTCGGATATCAGGGTGTATCAATTTGAAATCCCTGTTAAACAAATAGGGTATGATACTCGTATTTACTGGATTTATCTGGCTTAAAATAAGGTCCAATAGCGGTTCTTGTGAATTAGGTGAATCTGTGGTTCCGTGAAAGGCGTGGAATTTATTCCCTAATTGAATGAACATTATCTTCTTCAGAGCTCTTCATTCACACTCTACACTTCCGGCCACAACGCAACACGTTTATTATCTCCTTCTCTTTGCAATACATGTTTCGGCCGTATACGGCCATCATCAGGTGTCACTATTTGATAATCTGTTTCCCTGT
>NW_019759444.1:0-322 GCF_002891405.2 Cryptotermes secundus | reverse complement strand
CTTTTCTTCTGCAACATTTTATTGCTGACGCACAAAAAATTAACACTTATACCCAAACGTTATTAAAAAGTGTTCTTTGATATGTATTTTGTTAATATAATCATGCCTACAATTTTAATATACTGGTAATTTGTACATTTAAGTGACAGAGACGTTCAATGGGCTGATTTGGCGTTAACACTGTTGACTTGTATTCCGTGGATTGTAAATTTGAATCTCGGCAGGAACTCCTGCTATCCTGACTGAGGATATTCGAATTTTTACTGAGGTCATCCAGGCAAATGTCGAGAGAGTGCCTCGATTCGACCACGACAACTTACTT
>NW_019759443.1:0-322 GCF_002891405.2 Cryptotermes secundus | reverse complement strand
TCAGTACAGGCTTTGCAAAGCAGATCATGCCTATCTTACTTATCTATTGATACAACGGCAGCTTAGTCACTTGAACGGTCTTAAGGTTGACCACCGTCAAGTTAAGCTTGTATGTTTCCTGTTTCTGGCTTTGCCTTGTCCTCTTCTGCGAAAGTGTTCATTCTCATGGTCTTGTATGGCTTCTGCTTGTTGCGTGCACAATTTTCTTGTATAATTGTATACATACGGAAGTTTGAATGCTGTGTGCATTGAGGATTGATCTGTCGATTACAGTTTGCTATTGGTCCTAGCCAGCGCAGTCATTCTCGGTCCCGAGTCCCGC
>NW_019759442.1:0-322 GCF_002891405.2 Cryptotermes secundus | reverse complement strand
TTATTCTAATCCCAACGCTATCAACCAGTTTGTTGTACCCGAAGTTTCATTTGCTGTGGGTACCACAGAAGGTTTGCTTCTCCTCCATGAATCTAGTTAGCGGTTTTGCAATGTTGGAGATCCCGAGATAAATCACCTACATTACGTGCATAGACCCAGAAAGCTTCTAATTTCATGCTTATCCCTCGGCGTTGTCCATTGTCGGACAGCTCTCACCCTTTCCGGGTTTGTTGATATCCCTTCTGGTAATATATTATGCCCGAGGTACCTGGCACTTTTCTGAAAAGTTGACACTTCTTCGGGTTAAATTTTAGCAGGGCTT
>NW_019759441.1:0-322 GCF_002891405.2 Cryptotermes secundus | reverse complement strand
TAAACGGAAGTGAAACGGAGAGCTTCATGGAGGTAGGCCAAGGCCGAAATTGGGGCCGTAGCGCCAAAGAAAAAAAAATAGACACCACCCGTAATTACACGTAATTATAGCTCTATCGCTATTTTTGCACTTTATAAAACTGACTGTTGCACACACGCTAGTCGTCTCCTGGTAACACAATTAAAACCAGGAATTATAACAATCTCATGGAAATACACACTCCAAATATGACACATAAACTCTTCTCTTCACAGCCACACTCTTGCAACTAACTTTAAACTACACTGCTCTGCAGTGCATTGCACTCTTTTCCATGACGGCT
>NW_019759440.1:0-322 GCF_002891405.2 Cryptotermes secundus | reverse complement strand
AGAGCGCCCCACACCAACAAACCCGCAACTGTCTGACAGTAATAAGAATCTGGTCCTAAGCCCCAGATGGGTGCTTGAAATCAAGACAGACCGGCCGACTGACCGTCGGTCGTAACATAACTTTGACTTGCGATAAAGTAGAGAAGAGTAGTGGAGTTTGGGATGCCTGCCTGTCAGGATATGAGCTTGGGAGAAGAGAAATTGAGTGGAGTCGAGTCTTCGGAATTGGCAGCTACAGATTAGTGACAAGAAGGCAGTCAGGCTGTGTAAAGAAGAATGCACGTGTAATTTGAAGTTACAGTGAGACTGTGATAAATCCGTT
>NW_019759439.1:0-322 GCF_002891405.2 Cryptotermes secundus | reverse complement strand
GGGCGTAGCAAGAAAAATTAATAACTGTTAGTTCTATAAGCCGATGACAGTGGCCGCGCTCTCTCAAACGCTGGGAACGTGTGTTAGAATCCCACTTAAGACATCGATGTCTGTTTCTGTTGTTCTGTATGTAGGTAGAGACCTTACAGTGAGCTGATCCCCTTTCCAAGGAGTCCTACCGACTATGTATGAATTAACAAATTGAATAAAAGCAGCAAAGCTCCACGAGTGCTGCAGAGCAAACAGACATCTATGCCCTGAGTGAGATTCGAACCACCGATCCCAGTGTTCGAGAGGACGAAAATAGTTCATGCCTTTGACG
>NW_019759438.1:0-322 GCF_002891405.2 Cryptotermes secundus | reverse complement strand
GAAAGAAAGGTGGTTGAGTCATGAGTGTGTAATACAGTTCTCTGTATAACATCACATGCCTTCCCATTCGAAATCTCTATTACTACCACCACTCATTATCATTAACACTCTCAAGTTTCAAACAGGACATACAATCCACATATTTTTCACTTCACCATCTGAAACTATGGCACCATTAATATTCGATCAATGACAGGAGATAGTGCCTCCATCCCTGTAGTACTGCGAAGAAATTCTACTCAAACAGCTAAAACACATAACATTCTCTTTTTTACTAATAGTCACTCTGACGTTGCACTGTTGTCAAATTTAAAGTAGTTGA
>NW_019759437.1:0-322 GCF_002891405.2 Cryptotermes secundus | reverse complement strand
GTACGCTTTTTGGCAGCTTTGGCATGTCATTTTGTATATCCCACTTTGTTCGTAGGGGTCTATTTCTCGTTTTTTCATTTGTTATTTTTCCTATTGTATGGGCTGTTTTGAATGTTATCTTTATGTTAGTGTTTTTAAATAGTTTGTGATGTTCATTATGTAGTTTCCTGTATAAGTAAAGGTGACACATTTTTGTTCATTTTCGTCTTTATTATCCGGGTTGCCCATCTTCCGCTTGAGTTTATTATATAACTTTGTGATGTCTTCCTTCCTATATCCATTATTTAGTGCTATATTAATAATAGTATTTAATTCTTTGTTT
>NW_019759436.1:0-322 GCF_002891405.2 Cryptotermes secundus | reverse complement strand
TCTCTTTAGGATTATAGGGCAGTATGTTAAAACTGGTGTCGACTGCTCCCTCGCTAATATACACGTAACGTTTTGGGGCGTTGTAATAAACCACGGTGTTACCTGAAACGAAATTAAGCGGATCCACTTGTACCGTAAGAAACTACAGTATTAAGCAGGTTGCATTCTTCAGCCTTTCTTCACCCTTGCAACATGCATTACAATTTATATATTGTATAAACGCAGTTATGAATACTAGTATATTCTTGACTCTAAATATATGTGATTATATGCTGTTATTATCTACGATTACGTTTGTCTCACTTTGCGTTCCTGTTTTTTT
>NW_019759435.1:0-321 GCF_002891405.2 Cryptotermes secundus | reverse complement strand
GTAACAAACTTATTTTTATGATGAGTTGTTAGCCCAATGTCCAACCCCCAAAGCTGGAGGACCACTCCTTGTCTGCTGTCCGGGACTACCCTCCATATCTGGAGGTTGTCTCCTCCATCTGTAACCTCAGGACGCGCCATACCGTGGTGACAAGGGACTCGCTACTCATATGGGCTCACATTAAAATTACATTCTGAAAATAAAAATGTTGGTAACGTTTTGTGTTCTGTGTTTCTCTCTCAAAATGTTTGGATTTATGTGACCAGGATGAGCTACAATGAATACTGATCACGCGTGGTCTGGTAAACAGGTACGAATTTG
>NW_019759434.1:0-321 GCF_002891405.2 Cryptotermes secundus | reverse complement strand
GTCGTCGAGTTCTCGAGAATTATTTAAAGTAGAGCTTGGTTCAGCGCAGACTAACGTTCAGGTGTTTCGGAAAATCGTAGCTGCAGCCAGCGAAATTTTCATGACTGTACAGGATCATTTTATGTACTGGTTGCTGTAATTGTTAGTGAGGTTTTAAAGTTATTTAGGTTCCAGTTCTAACCGCACAGCTTGACAGGGAGCTGCAGCAGTATGCAGAACTGTACTTTTCCCTGATTGACAAAGTGATGAGTTCCGCATAAATTTTTTGTGTTATATTAAGGGGTCGCGTCATTACAGATTTTGAGAACCCCCCCCCCTTAC
>NW_019759433.1:0-321 GCF_002891405.2 Cryptotermes secundus | reverse complement strand
TAGGAAGCAACTAAGGAAAACTAGCAAGCAAGCAACGCAAATCTAATAAGATAGCAACGCAAAGCTGGCAAGCTAGCAACGCAAATATAAATCCTAGAAAAGTAGCATGCTAGCAACTCAAAAATAGAAAAGTAGCAACGCAAAACTAGCAAGATAGCCACACAAAGTTAGCAAGACAAGCACGCATATATAGCAAGTAAACAAGTTAGCAAAGGAATGCCAGCAAGCTAGCAATATCAAGCTTGCTAGCTAGCAATGCAAAGCTTTCAAGTTAGCAACGGAAAGTTGGCAAGAGAGAAACGCAAAGCTGGCTAGCTAGCA
>NW_019759432.1:0-321 GCF_002891405.2 Cryptotermes secundus | reverse complement strand
TTGTCATTGTACTTAACTGCGATGGCTTATGGGGGATTGCATGTATAGATCCACATTTCTTTGACTTCGGCACTCTTTGGAGCTTCACGCCCCGGTGACATTACGCTGGAGAAAGAGCAACCGGTACCCACTGTATAAGAGGATGTGGATGAGTTGAAAAGAAAGGAATGTCCTCTGTGAGCAACCCATGTTATCAGCGAGGAACCGACAACCCAGCCGAAAACCTACGTATGTACGCTTGCGTCATCCTCCGCAATGGCGCACCAGCTATTCAACGCTTTACTGGTTGTCAACTTTCAAAGTTTAAACATTATTGACAGA
>NW_019759431.1:0-321 GCF_002891405.2 Cryptotermes secundus | reverse complement strand
CATCCATGTAAATTGAGATGCACTATACACAGAATTATAGGTTGAGCTTCAGCACATGTAAATTTGGTCCCTCGTGATCTCCACTTCTGGAAGCGCTTTGGGGCTCAGCTTGTTACCAGCGACACATTGAGTTATGTTCACTTGCCACCACATTGTAAATTGTTAAATATTCGACGGTTTCCTGTTTTGGAGCAGGAAAATATAGTCGCGCAGACACGAAGTCCGGTGAACATGGAGGCTGTTTCACATGCGGAACGCAATGTTTAGCTGCACTAACTAAGCTCAATAGGCATGCGCGTTGTCGCTGAACGGATTCCCGCT
>NW_019759430.1:0-321 GCF_002891405.2 Cryptotermes secundus | reverse complement strand
GTTCCAGATTCCATTCCCGGCTAAGGCATAGCGAACAGATGGAAAACGAAGCATAAATATTCGTTATAAATAATGCTTCAAGGCAACCCCTTCTCTGGAATAAGGTGGGCTATTTCAAGATACAGGTGTACCCGTATTGAAGTATAATTTTTAAACTCCTGTAACATAAAGTAGAAAAGTTTATAACAGCACTTCCTAGTTTCATTCTAAGTGTTCGATATAAAGCATCAAATAATAATCTCATGGAAAAGTTGCGAAATTAATAGTCCGTATTAGGTGTAACATCTATTAATATGAGAAAATAACTAATCAGCATGTTGA
>NW_019759429.1:0-321 GCF_002891405.2 Cryptotermes secundus | reverse complement strand
GATTGCTAGCTTTAATTTGCTAGCTTGCTATCTTTGCATTGCTAGTTTGCCAGCTTTGCGTTGCTAGCTTGCAACATTGGCTTTGCTAGAAAGCTAGCTTTGCTTTACTAGCTGGGTAGATTGTGTTGCTACCTTGTTAGATTTACGTTGCTAACTTTCTAGCTTTGCGTTGCTAGCTTGCTAGATTGCGTTGCGAGCTTGCTAGTGGTCGATGTGAGCTTGGTAGATTTGCGTTGCTAGATTGGTAGATTTGCGTTCCTAGCTTGCTATCTTTGAGTTCTAGCTTGCTTGCTTTGCGTTGCTAGCTTGCTATCATTGCGT
>NW_019759428.1:0-321 GCF_002891405.2 Cryptotermes secundus | reverse complement strand
TCCTACATAGAATACGAGTATGTAGAATCCGGGATAGCTCAGTCGGTATAACGACGAGATGCAGACTTGACGGGTGGGGTTTAATTCCCGGAAGTTGCAAGAAATTTGTCTCTGCTTCACAGGGTTCTCTTGTATCAAACACTTGACAGGGGCCTATTCTCTGGGGAATAATTTAGTACAGGGACAAATTCACTTTTTTACCCATATGTACCAATATTTTAAGCTCTTGACATCATTTCGGCCTGCCACACTAACCGAGCGGTCTGAGGCATGAAGTGTCTTCACTCGCTTGGAAGCCGGGATCGTGGGTTCGAATCCCAC
>NW_019759427.1:0-320 GCF_002891405.2 Cryptotermes secundus | reverse complement strand
GGCGACATGTTCCTCCGAAACATCTGTTGACTTTCAGCGGACTACGCGACGTTACACGCCAGAAGATAGAAATCTTCCCAGTAAGATTTTCTGCATATGGAGCTGAACTTAAAAAGGATGTTGGATAATATTTTGTATGTTGCTGAGAAATACGTGTATTGTCACGTATACACGTATGTATATGTCTGCAGATGGGGCGTGGATTGGTGAATGGATTTATTGGCAACCTATACACACCAGTCCGAACTGCAAGTAATTACAGAGCTATCGCTAATCTACACGGTAGCGTAGTTGGTTGAGGCACTATGCTACAAGCCGGA
>NW_019759426.1:0-321 GCF_002891405.2 Cryptotermes secundus | reverse complement strand
TTTTTTTTATTTATAATATTTCCATAATATATTCAACACCTTACGATATATTTTTATCTTATCTTTTATCTTCTATTTTAATTGTAATACCAATTTGAGGCAAATTTTATCTGTTAGTGTATGATACGACACGCAGCACTGTTATGGATCCGTATCGGTGGCTCAATAACTAAACGTATTCCTATATATAACTACCTGATGCGGTCTTGTACGGCCGAAACATGTAGCAGGAATAAAAATTCGAATCGTAAGACATTAAAAGCGAATACATTTGTTGTGTTGACGGTTAACCGAATTCCTATATATATGAAAAATTTTATT
>NW_019759425.1:0-321 GCF_002891405.2 Cryptotermes secundus | reverse complement strand
AATTGCTTCATATACAGCGTGTCGTTACGTTTATGATCTGTGTTGTTAAATAATTCCGCAGATGAGAATGGAACCAGTCGTAGTTCAGATCAGAATAAGAGATCAGACAAGATCAGAATGAGCAGACGATTTATTGTGAGTTATTGTAATTTATTATGATTAAGAGAGATTGTACAAGAAGATGTATATAAATTATACATTATAAAATAGAAAGTAGTATATAAATTAAATCATCCAATCGAAACCCCGTTATTATTAGTCACTCCCATAAAGCATGAAAATATACATACATTTATGGAAGAGAGTGCGTTTATAAAAAAA
>NW_019759424.1:0-321 GCF_002891405.2 Cryptotermes secundus | reverse complement strand
TTCAATTGGTTTATAGTAATTTTTGCTCTGGAACCTTTTCTTCTACTAATCAGTCTACATGCACTTTGTCAGTAACTCCTGTTTCAAACTCGGGTGTTCAGAATGCTATAAAATGGCTGTGGCCATCAAAATAGACTCAACAGTGTACAGCTTTGTTATAGGGGGTTGCTCTGATATTCTCTTTAATGTTAGTCTGTGTCAGAATATTTTTCATAATTTGTGGATGCAAGCAGCTGTTGTCCGTTTTGAAGAAATGAAAAACTTCCTCCATTGGAAATTAGAAGCCCACAGCTATTCTTAATAATTTTTCCAAAGTTTTTT
>NW_019759423.1:0-321 GCF_002891405.2 Cryptotermes secundus | reverse complement strand
CAAATTACA
The DNA here is from genome assembly GCF_002891405.2 of Cryptotermes secundus. Lineage (NCBI taxonomy): Eukaryota > Metazoa > Arthropoda > Insecta > Blattodea > Kalotermitidae > Cryptotermes > Cryptotermes secundus. Next base: position 312 of record NW_019759423.1, on the reverse strand, counting down.
CAAGGAGAGAATAGCCTCATGCTCAAGGCGGTGACTGTTAACGTATTCGTCACTTGGACTGTTACATCGATCAGTGATGTACGTGGATGCCGACGCTTCAGAAGAATATTCTTCCTCCAACTTCAGAGCTAAAGTGTGTAGTTTCATGTATACTCTTAATTATATAAGAACATTACGCGAAATAAATATTGCTGCAAATATTGCTAAGCAACTACCGCGAAACAAACGACGAGACAACAACAGTTGCTAAGCAGCGGCCCGCGCGCAACATTAGAAGTAATGTTGGAAGTGGTGTTTTCTGTGTGCTTCGCT
>NW_019759422.1:0-321 GCF_002891405.2 Cryptotermes secundus | reverse complement strand
ATACTTGTCCACATTTTTATTATTTCAGTTATCCCTGTTAAATAGTAACGAAGTTAAAAAAATGTTCAGTCTTATAATCAACCAGAACTTACAAACATCGTACAGTTCTTGACTTGATTCCATGTTTTCTTCTTTCATTAAGCAAACCCAGCTGAAATTACTCTCTGGTTCAAAAATTACGTATCAAGTCCATTTGTTATTGATGAAATTCTATTCACTGATAAGTTTGGAGCACAATGATTTTAGTATGATATTTCTACAAGCTTTGTCTCTTCTGGTGTTAGGCCTACTGAAATCTATTACAGATACCATGAAATGGAA
>NW_019759421.1:0-321 GCF_002891405.2 Cryptotermes secundus | reverse complement strand
TGATAACACTTCTCGGAAATCGCGGTTGCGTTGCGGTTGCCAGTTCCTTGGCGTGAGCCCGGCCTTATTTTATCTATCTTAAATAGCATTGTTGCATTATTGACGATGTACATATTATTAAATAGTGTTGCACTTGACTTTTCCACTTTACTTTGTATATACAGGCAGTGCCATTTAAACTTTCTACATGTAGTTCATTCCTAATATAATAATTTCTAGTCTTACATCGTTGTATCCCATTCACTTTAGTCAAGAATTCCCTCTCGTCACCCTGCCATCTTTCGTCCCTCGATGTAATGTCCCATGTTAGTTGTGTATTTA
>NW_019759420.1:0-321 GCF_002891405.2 Cryptotermes secundus | reverse complement strand
GTTGCTAGCTTGCTAACTTTGCGTTTGTAGCTGGTTGCTTTTACGATGCTAGCTTGCTAGTTTTGCGTTGCTACCTTGCTTGCATTGCGATGCAAGCTTGCTAGCTTTGCGTTTCTATCTTGCTAGATTCGCGTTGCTATCTTGATAGTTTTGAATAACTTGCTTATTTGTTTGCTTGCTTTCTTGCTAGATACTTGGAGAGCTTGCTTGCTTTGCTATGATAGCTTTCTAGCTTTGGGTTTGCTAGCTATTTAGCTTCGCGTTGATAGCTTCCTTGTTTTGCGTTTCTAGATTGCTAGCTTAGCGTTGCAATCTTTCTAT
>NW_019759419.1:0-321 GCF_002891405.2 Cryptotermes secundus | reverse complement strand
TGCATATTGTAGGCTCTATGCCATGCTTACCGGCGGCCTATTTGATTATATCAAATGAGGTTATATAGAAAGGTCCCTCTATATCAAGGAATGATCCTAAGGCAATATCCTTGTGTTCGACCTCACATTTTATGCGTGTTACCACATTGTGTAGTGCAGTTGCCGTAGAATTACTTGTTTGATAGGCATACTGGTTTCGGTGTAGAGGATATGTCCTCAACGCCCTGTCGCTTATATGCCTATCCACTATTTTCTCCATCGTTTTTAACAGGAATGACGACAGGCTGATAGGACGATAAGCCTTAGCATCGGTGTAATCTA
>NW_019759418.1:0-321 GCF_002891405.2 Cryptotermes secundus | reverse complement strand
TTTTGTGCGTGCCCTATTTATTTGTAGTGTGTGTAAATTAACGACACTATTATAATCATTTGTTGTTACGAGTCATAACTCTTCAGTAAATCACGTAATAAACCCAAAACCAGTGTCTAGTCACTAACACGTAACAATATGTTACTTACCAGGCGCCTGCAGGACATCTAACACAGCTATAATCAAATTTCCCAACAGCATCCTGAGAATAATCATATTTGCCTGAAACAATGTATGGAAAAAATAGATTTATCTTTTATTACAGTAGCAACAAAGAAATCTACAAACTAGCTAGACTACAAAACAAAACAATTGTAGTAG
>NW_019759417.1:0-321 GCF_002891405.2 Cryptotermes secundus | reverse complement strand
TCTTCGTCTTTATGTAAATAATTTACAAAAAGCATGTTAATATTTGTAATTCGGGTTTGACGCATTTGCCGCTTCAAGAGACGAATGTATAAAAACTTAACCTTCCACAGACTCACGAGGGACCAATTCCCAACGTCGTTTAATGACACTATAAAGAATGAATCTTCTTCACAGCGTCGCTGAGTGATTGTATAGAAACCCTTTGTTATTTCCCAGGACATTCGACCCCTCCCCACCCAATAATGCATTTGCGCTTTTATTTGTATTCGTTGCAGCGGAAACGTATTTTAACAAGACGTTTGTTGAAGTTGATACCCAAGA
>NW_019759416.1:0-321 GCF_002891405.2 Cryptotermes secundus | reverse complement strand
GCTCAAGGCTCAAACGTTCATATGGATCAAAGAAAAACGTCGCAGTCCGGAGTTCCCTTTGACAAGCCATTGCGTTTACTTTGTAATCTACATACACACGGAAACTACCCATGTGGGCAGGTATTTGCCTCCTTTGGGCAATCCTTAGAGGTTCTTTGTGTATGGCAACACACTGTCAAATTACTGAAGGGATAAATGAGAATTTCATATGAAATTATAGTCGTAGGTACTTGGGAAACTAAGAGGCACGCGGGAGGATAATATTAAAATACGTCTTAAAAGTAAAGAGGGCGTGAGAGTGGGTTAAGAAATTCAGTGTAT
>NW_019759415.1:0-321 GCF_002891405.2 Cryptotermes secundus | reverse complement strand
AAAAAAAAAAGAAGAAATAAGTTATTTAAGATTTGAAGTTTTCACGACTCTGACTATGAAGAACGCTGTCTTCTGGGATGTGGCACTGTGTAGATATTTTGTTATCTGATGTTTCGGAGGAACATATCGCCTCCTCCGAAACGTTGGTTAACAAAATATCTACATGGCGCCACATCCCAGAAGGTGGCATTCTTCAGAAAATAAGTTGATTAAATTTAAATTTATGCATGACAAAATGAAAACTATTCTAATTATGTGACAGAGTTGTAGAAGCTGTTTCACAGTGCTGAGTCAGATTGATACACCTTACTGCTAACTAGT
>NW_019759414.1:0-321 GCF_002891405.2 Cryptotermes secundus | reverse complement strand
AAAAAAAAATCAACTTGCAAGCATTCAACTTAACAAACACATTTCAAAGAACACATTATGTCCGTAAATTTGGGTTCTCCTGAGCTGAGTTTAGTGGGAAGGTTTTTGTAACTGTGGTAGTGAAACTTAAGATGAAGGGAATTTTGCAATGAGGTAAATAACTGTAAGCTACTCAAGGAAGAATCTATATTGTTAAGGCATTTGGGTGGTGAACTGGCTTACTGATTAGTTAATTAGAAAGTTAAACTTGATTAAACTGGTTCAGTGTATGGTCTAGCAGTGGATTTTTGTGAACTGTGTGGTGAACCCATAACAGCAAAG
>NW_019759413.1:0-321 GCF_002891405.2 Cryptotermes secundus | reverse complement strand
CATTTGTAATGTTTACAATTAGTATTTCAGTGACTGGAAGAACTATGACTAGTGCAAATTATGAAAGCAAGAAACAAATGAAGCTTGTGTCAGTATATAATAATGCTAATTCAACCTGAGTATTCATTTATTTACGTGGCTACAGTAGAACCCAAAGGTCAATTATAAAATAAACACGAATAAAGATGGAATCGAAGAAACACACTAAAAGACAGACCAAGCCTGACAAATGAAGGCAGGATATGCGATAAGGGAAGTTCACTACCTTCAGTCGCACCAACCACTGTGCTGCTGTAAAATAATGCGCATACGTACAGTAGT
>NW_019759412.1:0-321 GCF_002891405.2 Cryptotermes secundus | reverse complement strand
CGGGCGCGTCGAAGGAACAGTGCGGTCCATGTTCATATTTTCTTTTAAGATCTCCTGGCTAACTCCATAACTGCTCCCACCGGTGTCTGCGAGCTCATGGATTGTTCGGCAACGGTCTTCGTGGATGAGTTCTAGAATTTTTTCAACATTTTCTGTTGTCTTGCTGGTGCTCGGTCTCCCTAAATGTTCGTCATCTTCAACTGACACTCCACCGGCCTTGAAAAGTGAATGCCATTCAAAAACCGCTGTCCGACTTAAATAATGTTCTCCAAAAGCCTCATTAAGCATTTCAAGGATTTCGGTAATAAATTTACCAAGCTT
>NW_019759411.1:0-321 GCF_002891405.2 Cryptotermes secundus | reverse complement strand
TAAAGTTATTTTACGGTCATTCCGCCAATCTCTCTTGTTGTCAAGAACCTTTCTGGGGCCCATGACCAGAATTTTGTTACTGTCAGTTGCGAGTTTGTTGATGAAGAGAACGAGTCTGTCGTTTATAGATGCTGCTGGTCCTCGCCAGCTGATCATTCTCGTATCCGAGTCCGGCGGGCTCATGGCCGGATTTTACAGTCTGAGATTCCTACCTGGAGGGCCAGGACCTCGCATTTATATCCTCTAGCACAGGGTGGCCCAGTTTTATCTCCAAGAACTGGGTTCCTTTTCGTAGCCTCCTACGACTCGCAGGGCTACGGT
>NW_019759410.1:0-321 GCF_002891405.2 Cryptotermes secundus | reverse complement strand
TCCTCAAGAAGCCTCATATACACACGAGTCAGCAGGAAGAATATTAAATTATATGTATGCCTCAAATAGCCATACTACCTCAACAACCGAAGTGCACTAACCATATTTAAGATTCTGAGAGTGTAAATTTAGCCACGTCTCCAATTACAAAATAATATGCCACCAAGCAAAAGTGTTACTGTGCACACAAACCAGAATTGCACAATGCACTTTCATAGACACAACCAGCCACATGCCTACTTTGTGGGGAATCGCATTCAGATTCCTATAGAGACTGCAATGTCTATCAAGAAATTATATGCACAAGTTTCTCTTCACCCC
>NW_019759409.1:0-320 GCF_002891405.2 Cryptotermes secundus | reverse complement strand
TAGCTGCGTGAGGCAATCTTCAAATACGTATCTTGGTGGCCGTCCAAGAATTTGTATTAGCTTCATATTTTGTAGGCAGTCTCTTAACATCCTTGAAGCAACATGGACTTTTATACATTCCAATAGAAAGAGGCGGTAGTCTACGCACTGCCATACGCACTGAATGCGTGGAGTGCAGCAACTTAGTGTCTGGACTTTATACCACCATGGCCATCATTCTTCATGTGGACATTCATTGTCACATTTTACGAAATCCGTCAGTTTGTGAATTACAAAATGCAATGGGACCGCCTCTGTGGTCTAGTGGTCAGAGTTCCTGG
>NW_019759408.1:0-321 GCF_002891405.2 Cryptotermes secundus | reverse complement strand
CGAATTATTGAGGAGGGCTCAACTCCATGAAGTTAGTTAGTTAGTTAGTAAATTAGTTAGATTCATATGTTTGCTCTTAGATTCAGTTTGAAAATCTAGGGTGTGTTTCTCTCTGTTACAAGACGTTTTCTAACTCATATTTGTACTACAAAGTATGACATACTTCATTGAGAAAGGAAAGCAAAGATGCACGCACACAATAAACATATATTGTCGCTATGTTCACATTACTAATCATATTTCAGTCCCCCAATCCTCTAATCATTTATGGCGAAACTCTGATGCCTTTTTATTTCCATTTACAGGTACACTCGTGCAATT
>NW_019759407.1:0-321 GCF_002891405.2 Cryptotermes secundus | reverse complement strand
CGAATGAAGCTGAATGACCGGTGAAAAGAGTAGACTATTTCTTGACGTTGACCGAAGTCGAATGTGGCACTGTACGGTAATGAATGCTTGTTCGATTTCGGTCGAATACTGCAGCAACGGGGTTAAGGTTCTATTATAAGCAGGTTTTACTGTGCTACATAATTTAAATGAATTACAGAAATTCGTAAGTTTAAGTTTATTGCTATAGCAGCTACTGCGTGTGGCAGTTGAAATATTTTTAAGCGATTTACTAAGAAATTTATCTACTTTTATTATTAGTTATGTTAGTGCCTTAATTTAAAATTGTGTTTACTTTTTTCA
>NW_019759406.1:0-321 GCF_002891405.2 Cryptotermes secundus | reverse complement strand
AAGAACACAATATTTGCACTAATATACCATCGTCACAAACTTTTATATCTTATTTAGAGATGTGTTTTTTAATGACGCTGTTTCAGTATCCAGACTATAAAACGTCTGAAGCAAGGATGAGAGATGAATGATAAATTGGAAGGGAATAGGAAGAACGTATTCGTAGTCCGATAGATATGCTATCCCGGCATTTGTTTGGAGGGACTGAGGAGAACCACGATGTGTCCCGATAGAGAGACTCTAACCGGGTACTTCCCACATATAAATCTAGACCGTTATCTCTAAAGCAGTCTGTTGGTGGACGTTTAAAATCTGCGTTTG
>NW_019759405.1:0-320 GCF_002891405.2 Cryptotermes secundus | reverse complement strand
CGACCTTCGGGCTTGTAGCATAGTGCCTCAACCAACTACGCTACCCGGTGCACCTAATTGCCCCTGATTTGGAACTGATCTGGATCAAATTCGGCTTCGGAGACGTACACTGACTTTTATTTGGCAGTCATGTTTTGATTTAGTTGTTTTATTAAGGTGACATTTTACCAAAGGACCGAAAAGAGCTTTCACTTAGAGCAGGAATATCGCATATATTTCACAACATTCTTTTTTTTTATATTTTTATTTTGCGAACGTTAACATATCCATATTAATTTACTGCAATTAACTAACTGTAGGAAGGATTCTACTTTAGGATC
>NW_019759404.1:0-321 GCF_002891405.2 Cryptotermes secundus | reverse complement strand
CAGTGGAGGGCTCTTGTGAACACGACAGTGAGCCTTCGGTTCCATAAAATTTGGGAAATCCTTGGGTGGTTTCACAACTGGCAGCTTCTCAGGAAGGTCTTATCTCTATGTTGTCATCAGCGTTGTTCTCAGTTATAATATTCACATGTTGAGTGGTATCCTTTGTCGTCTTGTGCTTATCTTCAGTCATCGTCATTATCATCGCCAATCGCCTGCTCCCTGCTCACGAATTGTTTCTGGGCAGTCTTATCTACTGGTCGTCCAGCATTTCGTCTCCATTGTGAACCATAAGTAAGAACTGTCTTCCGTAAATATTTGGTT
>NW_019759403.1:0-319 GCF_002891405.2 Cryptotermes secundus | reverse complement strand
ATTTGTGTTTATTAACTCATTAAAGTGCAATAATTATGTACTTTTGTACAATATTAATATTAAAAAAATGTACTTTTGCCTACTGAGCTATTTCTGGTCTTCGTAAGATTCTTAGTATAAACAGCAGCTACATCTTGAAGCAACATTGGGTGACTGCTCTTTGTAATGGAGATCCACCTATGTGGCTGGAGCTGTATTTTTAAATATTATGTCGATTAATTGAAAGGTCCAGGATAAAAAGGGGTGCTTTCAGTTCTGACCAAAATATATTTTCTAATTTATATATATATATATATATATATATATATATATATATATA
>NW_019759402.1:0-321 GCF_002891405.2 Cryptotermes secundus | reverse complement strand
GCGTGAGTTTCCTAATGCCATCTTGTATTGCTGAAGCAACTAGACAATTCTACACCAGCTGTTCTCTAGCAAGAAATATCACAGGACGCACTTAAAAATTATAAACACTTTCTGTGGCGTCAGAACATAAAACATACGAATTTTTTTACGTAATAAATCCTGTAAAAACAATAATTATTAATTGACAATTTAAAGCAAAGCATGAGAAAAGTTTGATTACCTGAGCGGTCTAAGGATATGTACTCTCTACTCTCGCTCGGAAGCTGGGATCGTTGTTTCGAATCCCACACAAGCCAGAGATCTTTGGTATGTGTATGTGTT
>NW_019759401.1:0-321 GCF_002891405.2 Cryptotermes secundus | reverse complement strand
CTAAAAGTATTTTTACTATATCATCCATTCTATACATTGTATGAAGTTCTTTTAGAGGGACAGTAGTAAGCATAGCAAAGCCGCCAATGAGCAATTGAAAGAGATAGCAAATGGTTGCTTGAAGTATTTTAATGTGATCGGTGTTTGACATAAGCGTATGTAGTACTTTTGATTTACTTAATACCCTTGAAATTCTCTCAATAAACTTGTAAGGTTAACAAAACTAGTATGATAGGCATTCTTTTAATAATCTTGCATTTCTTATTTGTGTTTTGTATCTAATTTGTTTATTTATCTGGTTTTGATATTTTGTGTTATATT
>NW_019759400.1:0-321 GCF_002891405.2 Cryptotermes secundus | reverse complement strand
AGATGTTAGATGAGTTCAGATCCTGTAACCCATCTGTGAAACTTTCTAATGTTTCTGTCGGTTTGGTTGAAATCTTGGCCGATGATTCAGATCTGAAAGCGTTGGGTAAGTTATGACTTCAGAATTACTAGGTTTGTGGGCTTTTTCCATCATCCACAATTCTAGGCAATGCCCAGTGATTGAGATTAGCTCTTGCTAAGCAGCTCAACGAAGTAGGAGTCTTCCTTTCTCACCTGAAGATGGAAACAGATCCGATTTCCGAAATGTCATGTACTGTATTACCTAGAATTCCGGACAATGGAAAAAGTCCAAAAACCTAGT
>NW_019759399.1:0-321 GCF_002891405.2 Cryptotermes secundus | reverse complement strand
GATTGATTGATTGATTGTCGTATTACTGCACGACAGTTTTCAGCTGCAGTGGTTGTGTAACGTCGAGTAGTAGACTGTGAATTATGAATTGGAAAGAATATGGAAAAAATGAGTCATGATAGCTTACAACCTATTATTTACCTTGGTGGAGCCATCTATGAAGACAATCTCCATCCCCGGGAAACAGCATTAATTCTGGACAGGGAAAAATGAACTGTAGATTAGCGCGATGTAATGAACCCAACAGGATAAATTTCATATTTTTATCTGAAGATGGAATTTTACTCTTCTAAACCAAAAAGCCAAGATGTATGACAGTTT
>NW_019759398.1:0-320 GCF_002891405.2 Cryptotermes secundus | reverse complement strand
TCAGTGGAGCCCTGAACAAAGTTAGATAGCGACATTACTGACTATGCGAGGAAAAAATTAAGAGCTGCTGCCATCAATGCGACACTTGCACAGTAAGCCCTAAACCCAGATCTGAGGTCTTATGCACCTGTCTGATGTCGGTGCACCAATCAAGAGGTTTGTCATCGGCATTGCAAAGAAGGAAATTGATACCTTGGTTTCCATAGACTACTTCATCAAATGGTCATACCTAACCATGACAGTGGCTGGGGTTGCAGCGACCAATTACTTCTATTGGTTTTGGGTGCCCAGACGGTTACTTCATTGCTAACAATGGCTGG
>NW_019759397.1:0-320 GCF_002891405.2 Cryptotermes secundus | reverse complement strand
GTATACTCTCAGATTTAACTTATTTATTAAGAACCGCGGGGTGACCGCTCTAATAGAATAAGTTTATAAGAATGTGCTACAGAGGGCCGAAAGGACATTACCTGGACAGTTTTTCTGTTCACAATTATTTTTCACAATACAAGACCGTTCCATTTATCAAAAGAACGTGTGCTATGACAGAAGTACCGTCTTGAAGATACTTCGGTCCAATGTTCGTCGCTTTTACTCTCTCAGAGATAGTTCGGTTTACGCCTTGAATTTATTCAGCCAGTACATAATTCTGAAGTTGCATTTCTCACCTCTTTCTGTTAATGGTGGAA
>NW_019759396.1:0-320 GCF_002891405.2 Cryptotermes secundus | reverse complement strand
GATTCAAGTAAGCATCGAATGCCAGAAGTGGAAAACCTAGCTTACACTGAGCGGACGATTGTAGAAAAGGATTAGTGAAATTCTGAAGCCCTCTTTACATGACTATCATCAGTTACAAGAAAGCATTCATTGTTTCACTGGAAGCTGATTTGATAACTCTTCCACTCTCGCATCCCACAGCGCCCAGACCGGCTCCGGAGACCACCCAGCTTTCTATCCAATGGGTGCCACGGACTATTTCCCTAGGGGTAAAGCTACAGGGGCGTGAAGCTGATCACTCACCTCTATCTACTGCCGAGGTCAAGAATGGTGGGGCTATA
>NW_019759395.1:0-318 GCF_002891405.2 Cryptotermes secundus | reverse complement strand
CTAGCTTTGCGTTGCTAGCTTGGTAGCCTTGTGTTGCTAGATTGCAAGCTTTGCGTTGCCAGCTTGATAGATTTACGTTGCTAAATTGCTATCTTGTCGTTGCTAGCTTGCTAGCTTTGAGTTGCTATCTAGCTAGATTTTCGTTGCTAGATTGCTTGATTGCTAGATATGTGTTGGTAGCTTGATAGCATTGCGTTGCTATCTTGCTATCTTTGCGTTGCTAACTAGAAAGCTTTGCGTTGCTAGCTTGTTAGATTGGCGTTGCTAGCTTATTAGGTTTGCTTTGCTAGCTTGCTAGCTTTGCGTTGCTAGCTTGCT
>NW_019759394.1:0-320 GCF_002891405.2 Cryptotermes secundus | reverse complement strand
TGAGACACACCGTCTGGTTGCATCAGGGATCGCATCCTGATAGGACTGTACGTGTCCGAAAAGTCCAGGTAATCATGTTAAGTCATATGAGGTGACTATGAAGAATTCTGTCATCTGGGACATATCCGCGTGCACGACGTTGAAACCCAACTGACATTTCGAACGAATATCCGTCCAACATTTCAGGGTCTAGGGGTCCGTCAGTCATGAAATAAGCACCGCTTTGCTTGCTGTCTACTTCATGCTGGTTTCTTTCTTGGCTTATTCTTCGACCTTGAAGATGGAGGCGATATTCTACGCTGAAACGTCGGTTGACACCG
>NW_019759393.1:0-320 GCF_002891405.2 Cryptotermes secundus | reverse complement strand
TAAACGGATCCCAACAATGTCCTCTGTTGCCGTGCTCATATTCTTACCGGCTGTCGTCTGTCCAACAACTAACTCATTCCTTCAATTATCCTGCTTATAACATTTGGGCATGGACGGCACAGAAAACACCATTTCTCTCTTGTATGCAGGCCGCTGCTTAGCAACTGGTTTATACGCCACAGCACTAAGTTTTATGATCACATGTTTGGGCATTAAAATAACGTAAAGCACTAACTCAAAAGTTTGAGAAACTACATTTTTTATATTAAAAATCGGAGGGATTCGTGAAGTATGCTGTTGAGATGGTCTCAGATGGCATG
>NW_019759392.1:0-320 GCF_002891405.2 Cryptotermes secundus | reverse complement strand
TTTACATTTTGCTTATTAATTTTCTTCTTTCCTTGTGTCATTATCGCCACAACGAGCTACAATTAAGTCGTCAAGAATTTTCCCAAGTTAAAGATTACTGCCGTGTTCATTAGAGCCCACACTGGACCACATCTGAGCTTCTTCAATCTCTTCCACAAAATCAAACCATATTTTGAAGATCCCTCTTAATAGTGGGGCACGAGGTAGCGTAGTTGATTGAGGAAATGTGTTATATGCCGAAAAGTCGCGGGTTCGATTCCCGATGAGGTCGTTCAATTTTTCAATTGACTTAATCCTTCCAGCCGCACTATGGCCTTGGG
>NW_019759391.1:0-320 GCF_002891405.2 Cryptotermes secundus | reverse complement strand
TACAGTATCAGGCGATAGGCTGTTACATTACAGGAAGACTCTGATGTATTGATCCTTCCTGTAATGTCTTAGCTTTTGTCGCCTCGAAACATCATTGGCCGAGGGTGACGTCAGCCGTGTCTACCTGTGTGTTAGCTGGGCCTGCTTCCAGTTGTATGGTTCATTTGCGAGGCCTGTTCAGTTGTCACCATGTTCATGCTGGTAATTTCAACCTTTGACGATTGCAGGTGAAATGAACATCTGGCAACAGCGCTTCTTTCTTGTGGGTTGCGTTGTGAGGCGCGGGCTGGGCCACTGTGTAAGAGGGAGTAACAGAACAG
>NW_019759390.1:0-320 GCF_002891405.2 Cryptotermes secundus | reverse complement strand
AACTTTTACGGATAGAGGGCGTCGCGTGGTCAGCTCAACGGATCCCCACGGCAGTTAAACTCGGTTTTCTGGACCGGATCATCATCATCACTATTATAAATAAACGACAGCGGAATGGCGGTCACGTGAAAACTGTATTTAGCTTTTAGTTTGAAGGCGGTAACTAATAAATAAATGGAGTTGGGTGTGTGAAATTTGTTATTTACCGTACACACGCAGACAGCTGTAGTATCCGAACTTTTTCTGAGTCAATAATTACAAACATGGAGGCGATGCGAATCACTGATGTTATGAAGATAAACATTCAGAATTCTCAGGTG
>NW_019759389.1:0-320 GCF_002891405.2 Cryptotermes secundus | reverse complement strand
TTGTAACGTTAAGCTACCAAGCTAAGAACGCATATATACCAAGCTAGCAAGTTATCAACGAAAAGCTAGTAAACTAGGAACGCAAAGATAGCAAGCTAGCTTCGCAACGCTAGCAAGCATAATACACAAAGCAAGCAAGCAAGCCATCAACTAATAGCTAGCAAGCTAGCAACACAAAGCTAGCAAGCTATCAAAGCTAAGCTAGCAAGATAGGAAGGCAAAGTTAGCAAGATAGCTTCGCATCGCTAGCATGCAAACTACGCAAAGCAAGCAACCAATCAACGCATAGCATTCAAGATAGCAACGCAAAGCTAGCAAGC
>NW_019759388.1:0-320 GCF_002891405.2 Cryptotermes secundus | reverse complement strand
TAGTCTCACCCCACTAGCAATAACAAAAATACAGTAGTTTTCCATTTACAGCTCAGTAAAACATAATTCAGAATATGTGATGATTCAGAGAGCTGTTTTCTTTTTGCACATTGTGCCCTTGATGATCACATTGCTGTGATCAGAAAGACATAGTAAAAGAACAATACATTACCAGTACCAAAATAAGTTCATTTTTTAACAACGGTCTCAACAGTACTAAGTAGTCTACATAAAATGGTTTTAAGACCGATGTCAAAACTTTACATTTTATGACAAATTTATTTTATGGTATGCAATCTAAGTTTCAAACCAAAGTTTTA
>NW_019759387.1:0-320 GCF_002891405.2 Cryptotermes secundus | reverse complement strand
CTTTGCGTTGCTTGCTTGCTTTTTTTGCGGTGCTATCATTCCAGCTTTGCGTTGCCAGCTTGCAAGGTTTTCGTTGATAGCTTGCTAACATTGCGTTTCTATCTTGCTATCTTCGCGTTGCTACCTAGCTAGCTTTGCGTTGCTAGCTTAATAGCTTTGCGTTGTTAACTTGCTAGTTTCCAGTTGCTAGCTTGCTAGGTTTGTTATGCTAGCTTGATAAATTTGCTTTGCTATCTTGTTAGATTTGCGTTGCTTGCTCGCTTGCTTTGTTTGCTTTTCTTGATTGCTAGATTAGCGTTGCAAGCTTGCCAGCTTTGCTT
>NW_019759386.1:0-320 GCF_002891405.2 Cryptotermes secundus | reverse complement strand
CTCGCTGGCCCAAACCTCCCCGTTATAACTCGGCACGGATCACATAGTAGACACGAAAACACAGTTCTGTAGTTGGGTGTCTGTTGCGGTCGTAGTTTACAGTTTCGCCGCTTTGTGACGGGTCTCAACGCCACAGAATGTTAATGTTAAAGTCGGTAGTAGCTTCGCATGAGAGCAGAAGATGACCGGAGTGAAACAAATGCTTAAGTCGATATTGAAGTATCCATCTTTACTACAACTTTCGTGTAGATAGCAGCTCCGCTTTGTGCATGTTATTATTATATCTTGTTTGTGAGTTATATCACGACACAGGATGTTTG
>NW_019759385.1:0-320 GCF_002891405.2 Cryptotermes secundus | reverse complement strand
ATAGGAAGAATCTCTCAAACCACATGTAACGTTCCAATTTGTGTGTAGGTATAACATACCAAGTTTAATCCAAATCGGTCATGTAGTTCAACTGCTGTTACTGAGGAACGGACGAATATGATAAAATAAGTGGGTGCATTTCTAATGTTACTGTATATTTCTAAACTCTGTCCAGGCCGCAGACAAAGCAACAGTATAATGTAATGTCTGGGGAATCAAACCAGGAACTCTGACCACTAGACCACAGATTAAATAGTGTAGTTATTAATTAGTAATGTAGTTATTAGTTATTTAGAGAGGGTGGGTTTCCCCATGCACCG
>NW_019759384.1:0-320 GCF_002891405.2 Cryptotermes secundus | reverse complement strand
TCCAGTGGGTACCAGTGGCACTATGCTAGGGGGTAAAGCACCAGGGGTTGAAATAGCTCACCTCCATCTAATCCAAGGTGAAGAATGGTGGAGCTATATATCTCTATGCTTTCATATGCCTTCATGACATAATGCTTAATTACATAATTAAGTACAGGGGAAAACTATGCCACTTTTCATGGGGTAAGGGGGTTTACTATATTGCAAAACTCTACATTCCTTCCTGTTTCACTGATAAAGAGAATTTAAATGTAATAATATAGTGTTTATACATTCTCTGTGGCAAAGTGATTTGTAGGGGACCTGTTGTTCTACATTGT
>NW_019759383.1:0-320 GCF_002891405.2 Cryptotermes secundus | reverse complement strand
GTGTACTATTTTATTTGTTTTTAGGCAAATTACTTGCATAATCTAGTAATTACGAACAATGTACCACAAACTTACACATGGGAAATTCCAAAATTATTTTCTGAACAGGGAAGCTAGTAATTCTTATTTTCCGTAAATTAATCATCTTAATATTGTCATGTATTAGGGGTTTGCGTGACTTATAAAACGGAGTTTTGGATTTGATAGTCGAATTTATTGGACCTTTATACAACTTGTTACAACATTTCACAACATTTCTTCGACTGGACATTCTCGGTTTCTGGCAACACTACTCCTCGAAATGAACTCTCAGTTATTAC
>NW_019759382.1:0-320 GCF_002891405.2 Cryptotermes secundus | reverse complement strand
CTGTACACAGGCTAACGTGACTGAGGTCCTCCATCCGTATAAATACCCCGATACTACGTTCAAATAGGCCACGAACACGTCTTGACCTCGCCACTAGTTAGAGGTGATTGATAAGCTTCACGACCCGGCCGCTTTTCCCCCAGGCAAAGAGCCCCCGGTAACCATTGGATAGGAGGCTGAGTGACCCCAGAACCGGCCTGGACGACGTGGAGAAGAGAAAATCCTCGCCCCTACCGGGACACGAACTCTGAGCCCTCGGCCATCCAGCCCGCAGCCCGTCGCTATGCCAGTTGAGCTATCCCGGGTCATGAAGCTACGAA
>NW_019759381.1:0-320 GCF_002891405.2 Cryptotermes secundus | reverse complement strand
TTCCTTTACAGCGCTGTTTTCTTCATTAGGGCACTGTGTTGTCTGGTAGATAGGTACCAGCATTTTGGAGGAAAATACTACCTCCATCTTCTGGGTAGGCTTCGATCCTGATGCAGAATGTTTCTCTAAAATATTAGTAGCTATTCAATAGAATAAACGGTGTCACAACTTAGATGTTATAATATGAATCTTCCCATCACGAAATACTCTATCTTGTAAATGGTTGATTTCTTTCTTAACAGTCATTAATGGATGAATACTACAAATCTTACTGCAAAAGCAATTACAAGCATAACAACTGTTAAACAGTGATAAAATCT
>NW_019759380.1:0-320 GCF_002891405.2 Cryptotermes secundus | reverse complement strand
CCTCGTACATCTGATTTACATATGGTTTATTTAATTACTTTGCAGCAGCTCAGAATATACAGCAGAAAATTATAGGATGATTGGTGAATGATGGAGTCAGAAAGATCTGGAAACAAATCGTCATTATGACATCACAGTCTTATGATTACCAATATTTTGAAGGAACCTGCCAGCCCCATCTTCAGGCCAAACGTTCATATGAAGCTAAATTGTCACAACCCAGAATATGATACAAATTTTTACAACCAATAAAACCTCAAACAGTACAGGCATTTAATGCCACACTCTGCTTTCACATACTAAAAAATGTGGTATTATTT
>NW_019759379.1:0-320 GCF_002891405.2 Cryptotermes secundus | reverse complement strand
GTTTGAAGTTTAGTGCCGTGAATCTGACTGTTTTCCTTCATACAATGCCCAGGTCAAGAAATCGTTGGGATTATGCCCCAAGTCCTCATGCAAGTCTAATAATACGTATAAGGCCCAACATAGTTGCTAGTTAAGACCAGGGACAACTCTAGTTCCACTCACCGTAGGATATTGCCCAAGATGTTACATTCTAACCCAAGACGTTGCCTCAAGCCGAAACACTTCTAAATTCTGTTCTGAAGTTGACCCATTCTACTCTCGGCCGAGACACTAACTGTACTGGCTGATGCTTTCCATTGTCTTTCTGAATCGCTCGAAAC
>NW_019759378.1:0-320 GCF_002891405.2 Cryptotermes secundus | reverse complement strand
CAGAATTACAAGCGAAGATAAGTTGGAAGGACATCGTTGTCACCCAGCTGGGATCCTTTGTGTCTGAGAACCCGAGTAGCCCAGGTACATCATAATAATTTTACGAGAAACAGAATAAATGACTGTTTAACTTACATAGTAATGTTAATAATATTTTGAAATAGATTATAATTTGTTTGAAATTGAATTATAATCTCAGAACGATCCGTTGTTATGCATGTTTAGTAACTCATAAACGTAAAGTTGTTCATGTACTTAATTAATTAAGCACTGTGGCATGAAGGTGTATGGAGGAGTGGATGTACATCTCCATGTAGTTT
>NW_019759377.1:0-320 GCF_002891405.2 Cryptotermes secundus | reverse complement strand
AAAAAAAAATGTTTAATTTGGGGGATTCCCTCCCGTATCCTTTTTATGCATTGGCAACTATCAGTTTCATTGTTAAATCTTACGGTACTTCTCTAGGATCCGGAGAAATGTAAGATGGTGTAAGATTGCAAAGACAGAATGCCCAAGGAAGAAGCACGCGTTTAAAATATTTTTGCACACAGAATAAACAGAGCTGGGACAAACAGAGAATAAACAAAACAAACTCTTGACCTGTAGTCCGCAAGCGAACTATATCGACCGAGCGATCCCCGCTTGTCGGTGAAGTTAGTGCCAACTTGCGCGTTGTCAGCGCAACGGAT
>NW_019759376.1:0-320 GCF_002891405.2 Cryptotermes secundus | reverse complement strand
CAAGTGGGAGCTGCAGTTAGTCACTCAGTGAACAGAAGAATAGGAGGTTGGTGTGAGATTGCTCGCCAGCCTGGGAGCTAGTTGGTTCAAGAAATGGGGGAACTGTATGGGGAGTCTGTCAAGAGAAAACTTAGGTGGTGCAGTTGAGAGCCAGTGGGCAACAAAGTGACTGCAGAAGCTGAAGAATATTCACTGTTAGAAGTCATTATCAGGAAATGACTAGTGGAGACTCTAACAGACTGAAAACACTAGTCTGTGCGATAGTGATTTGTGAAGTGTAGAAAGGAGTTGTACAAGTGTTCAATAAATCCAGTCACCAA
>NW_019759375.1:0-319 GCF_002891405.2 Cryptotermes secundus | reverse complement strand
AGCTTTGCGTTGCTAGCTTGCTAGCTTTCCGTTGCTAGTTGGCTACATTGCTAGATATGCGTTGCTAGCTTGCAAGCTTTGATTTGCCAGCTTGTTGTTTTGCGATCATACCTTGCTAGCTGGCGTTTCTAGCTTGCTAGCTTTGCGTTTCTAGCTAGTTCGTTTTGCGTTGCTAGTTTGCTAGATTGCAAAATATGTTTTGCTAGCCTGATAGTTTTTCTTTGCTAACTTGCTATCTTTGCGTTGCTAACGTGCTAGTTTGGCGTTGTTAGCTTGGTAGATTTGCGTTTCTAGCTTGCTAGTTTTGCGTTGCTAGCTT
>NW_019759374.1:0-320 GCF_002891405.2 Cryptotermes secundus | reverse complement strand
TAATGTCAGAGACCAAGTTTCACACTCATACAGAACATTAAAGATATATTTTCAGTATATGAAGTAATATTAAATCTATTCAAAATATATATGTAAGTAGGTTAGGGGTCTGTATGCCAACTAAAATATTTCATATTAGGGGTATATCCTGCAACAGTGTAGAACTTTGGTCGTGTGTTGCGTAGGTCTTGTTGCTGAAATTCTACGTAATAAGCCCGGTATGTGGGTATTTGGTACGGTATCCCCACGCTGTGTGTTATATATACGAAACGTGAAATGTGGCGTATGTTTCTTGTCTGGGCGGCTGTAGGTATGTCAAA
>NW_019759373.1:0-320 GCF_002891405.2 Cryptotermes secundus | reverse complement strand
CTACACCTGTAGGCCAATGGCCGAATTATTTTTTGGCCATTTGCCATTGGCACGTAAATTTGCTAATACGTATTCACCAGGCAGAAATGTGGTGGCCAACATAGAATCGTTATTAGGGCATGAGTATCGAAATATAAATTCTACTTTCAACGGACTACCCGGCGTTATGTGCCAGAAAATAGAACTGTTGATAACCACCGATGTGAGAATCTCAGATCCTGTATATAAAATCTTTTCGCTTGTTACATTAGACCTTGCATAGGCTTCTTAATTTTTTTTTTTTAAGAGAACAGTGCCCTCACTGCTGTCTACATTTTGAT
>NW_019759372.1:0-320 GCF_002891405.2 Cryptotermes secundus | reverse complement strand
CTTGCTAGCTTTGCTTTATTAGCTTGCTAGCTTTGCGATGCTAGCTCGCTAGCTTGGCGTTGCTAGCTTGCTACCTTTGCTTTTCTAGCTTGCAGCTTTGCGATGCTAGCTTGCCAGGTTTGCGTTCTTAACTTGCCAGCTTAGCGTTGCTAGCTAGCTATAATTATGTGGCTACCTTGCTAGATATACGTTGCCAGCTTGCTACCTTTCCGTTGCTACTTTGCTATCTTGTTAGATTTGGGTTGCTAGCTTGGTAGGATTACGTTAACAGCTTTCTAGCTTTGCGTTCTAGCTTGCTTGCCTTGAGTTGCTAGCTTGCT
>NW_019759371.1:0-320 GCF_002891405.2 Cryptotermes secundus | reverse complement strand
GCTTGTAGCATAATGCCTCAACCAACTACGCTACCGCGTGCCCTTATTAGATTCTATAGGCATCTTAATTTGTAATGTAAGAGATTGTTTTGTATATTTATCTTGGGATAAAACCGAAACACACGTCTGCTGTTGATTTATCATCGGTATAAATCTTGTACTTTTATATAAAATTACTAAATGTCATCTGTAACGTAAACCACTGAGGAGTCTGGTCCCTGGGACGGCTCTTCTCAGGACTTGCTACCAGGCCTGCACGAGGACATGCCATCATATAGTTTCTTTCTGTTGTGCCCACAAGCCCGGCCACTGAAGAAAGG
>NW_019759370.1:0-320 GCF_002891405.2 Cryptotermes secundus | reverse complement strand
CATCATATTCTGCTTCGTTAATGGGCCGTGCAGTATCTTCTGTCCGGTGTATTGGCCCGTCTCTGATTTTGGCCCACCTCGAATTTTGTTACTTTCTGTTTAATTATTTCATGCTATTCGGTCAATCATCTCAGACCTGAATTCATATTTTTAAAAACATTTTGAGCATGTCTCATTCAATATTCGTGGCACGCAGTAGAATAGTTGGTTGAGTCACTGTGCAACAAGCCGGAAGGTCGAGGGTTCGATTCCTGATGAGGTTATTGGATTCCTTTAATTTACCTAATCCTTCCAGCCGCACTATGGACCTGGGATCGACT
>NW_019759369.1:0-320 GCF_002891405.2 Cryptotermes secundus | reverse complement strand
AGCGCTGAAGAAATATTTGAGGTACGGTTTCAGTGATCCCTTTACCATCATCAGTGAAAACAGCCCCGTTTCATCAACGACTGATCCAAATGAGACCCAGGATACACCATTACAGGATCAAGAGGTTGCTGTGTGGTGCGGCATATCACGAAATCGGATGATCGGTCCCATTTTCTTCAGTGACACTATCAACTCGGGATGTTGCTGTGAAGGAATTCTTTTCCCCTTCATTGCATATTTGAGTTTCCCGGGCTACTTTCAAGAGGGCGGTGCTGCAGCACACACAGCTCGTGTTTCCATGACTCTACTGCGGGATGTGT
>NW_019759368.1:0-320 GCF_002891405.2 Cryptotermes secundus | reverse complement strand
CTTGCACTACAAATTTACCAGAGACCCTACCAGAACCACAGTAATTTAGCATACATGTACTCAAATGCATTTCTTGTCGTCTATTTACAATTGCACTATACAGCAGCTATGGTTCACACAATTATATCCTATGGTTTTCCATTGTTTTTACTTTAAGATACTGGTCACAATATTGGCAATTTTATGCAGATCTGAATGTATTATTATTACTATTATTGTTATTGTAATTATTATTTATATAATATTTAATTGTCCATTCCTTTATTGTTGCACTGCTAACATATATACAGGGTACACACAAAAGAATGGTGCGGTGTCAA
>NW_019759367.1:0-320 GCF_002891405.2 Cryptotermes secundus | reverse complement strand
CCTCACATCTTGTTCCATTAAGACAATTTTTAATATTATCTACCCATCTACTCTTAGATTTACCAATTGGTCTCTTCCCTTCAGGATATCCGACAAATATTTTTGTGTGTTTTTCAACTCCCTGTGTTTGTTACGTATCCTGCCCGTCTTATCATAGTGATTGTGGATAGATTGTGTTTTAGAATTGGAAAAGTGTTAAATTAACGGTTATTTTGCCGTACATGTAAATACAATATTTACTCATATTGTACTGAAATTAATAATTATAAATCAAGCAATGACTTGAGTATAAAAACGATACTTGGCAACGCTGTGCACAT
>NW_019759366.1:0-320 GCF_002891405.2 Cryptotermes secundus | reverse complement strand
GGGAAAGGCATGGTGAAATGTGAGGCATCAGTTCATGACATTACGAATTTCATTATTATTATTGTTAATGTACAGTTTGCTTACTTTTTATTAATATTTGTATACAGAATTGTAGTTGTAATTATATTTGACCTAGTCGTAGTTGTATTTGCTTTGTATTCATTGTGTGTCGTTGTATTCCTTATTTTTGTAGTTTTGTGTGCTCTGTTTTGTTTGATTTTGGTGTGTTATTTTCTGTGATGTGTGTTATTTGTGCGTTGTGTCTTATTGTAGTGCCACTACCATCGAGTAAATACCAATTTGCAGGTAAAAGAAATATT
>NW_019759365.1:0-320 GCF_002891405.2 Cryptotermes secundus | reverse complement strand
GTATTACTATGTAGGAAAGACTCGTTGTTTCACGTCATTGCGTGAAGCACGAAAGTTCACTAGAAACATTTGTTGTTTTCGGAATATCCATTTCTGGGGTTTAAAAGCGCTGGTGTCTTCAAATAAACAACATAAACGTAAAGTTGTCTCTGTGCTTAACTACTTAATCACTACGGCATGAAGACGTATGGGGGAGTGGTTGTATAGATCCACGTTTCATTGACCTCAGCACTAGCTCGCTGTGAATGGTCAGTTTCACGCTGTGGCCGCTTTACTGCCAGGGAAATATCCCCCTGGTACCCATTGGATAGGAGGCTGGG
>NW_019759364.1:0-320 GCF_002891405.2 Cryptotermes secundus | reverse complement strand
ATATGTTGGAATTTAGACTCTTTAACAGTACTTGACATTTCTCACTGCCAGTAAAATTAGGAAACTTAGGGAAGGCAGTTTTGCATAGCCACAGTTGTTCTGTTCAGTCAAAATGGTCAGACAGACTGACTGACTCGTAGTTTGGCTGGCTGGCTCATGGACTGACTGAATGGCAGACAAGCAGGCATTAGCAGTTGAACACAGCCGTCACAACAACATTCACTGCATTGGTGCATCACACTTTATACAACCCTGTTCTCCAAGTATGGTACCTGATAGTCCCTTGAGTGTCCCAGTTTATTATTATTATTATTATTATT
>NW_019759363.1:0-320 GCF_002891405.2 Cryptotermes secundus | reverse complement strand
ATGACTGACAACAGCCACCACTGTGAGAAACTCATTCAATCATTACACTACAATGATTATCATGGCAATTATTACCCCAAAAGTTCTACTGAATCCAACAACAGCATGCTTTGTGGCATTGTATACTGCTGTGACATTCATTCCCGATCCTAGGCCTGCTATTGATCCCACATTGACCACTGTGCCACCCTTTCCTCCTCTGGATTTATCCATGTACTTGAGGGCTGTCAGAGTACCTTGGATAACCCCATTCTGTAATAACAATTCACATTAACATTTACAGGAGTGAGAAACATGAGATCAGAACAGTCTGAAAAATT
>NW_019759362.1:0-319 GCF_002891405.2 Cryptotermes secundus | reverse complement strand
CTAGGCCCACTGGGGCTGTAGTGCCAAGGAAAAAAAAATAATTTCATTTAAATGAAATTAATATCACAGAATCGGAATATGTATGCGTTACCTAATTTATTTCTCAACAATGCCATTTACATCAGTTCTTTTTCTGAGGCCTCCATTTTCCAGCCTCTATCCATGAAGCAAGATCCTTCTTGAGTTACGCTGCTCAAGAATAGTGTCCTTTCTATTGAATGGCAGGATTCGTTCGGAATTGAGGGACCCGGCGTGGCTCAGTGAATATACCCACTAGGCTACTAACTGGACGATCGCAAAACCGGGGCTCCGCAGGGCA
>NW_019759361.1:0-320 GCF_002891405.2 Cryptotermes secundus | reverse complement strand
CTTGACGTTACTGGTCGGACGGATTTCGTTATTGTTCGGTATTCAGCAGCAGACAGTCGTTTGGCAAACTTCTGAGGTAACAGTTCAGTTCGAAGTATCCGTGTGCCCCTGTTTAGTTAACACAGGTGGACGCACTGCACCTTGAGGCCATCGGAGTGAAAGTATTACCTCATTACGAGGCTAGGAATTCCCGCCGGGCTCATGGAATTTGCAGTAAGGGCAAGTCAAACAGGTTGCAGTTTGCTGTTTAATTATATGTCAGCAGAGGAGATATTGCTTGCTTACTTATGGAGCTGAGCCCTTCTTTAGGAGAAGCCAAA
>NW_019759360.1:0-320 GCF_002891405.2 Cryptotermes secundus | reverse complement strand
CTTGCTGAGGTGGATTTTTTCTTCTTCAAGTTCCCTTGGTAAAAGGAAATCCTTTTCAAGCTCACAATGCTCATTCTAGGGGGGAGGCATGATATGTTTTGTCTACTTATTACACACTGTTTTTTATACTATAAACAGAGAAACCAATCCCATCCTTTCTGCTTCCTCTATAATTTTTTAAATTTGTCTTTTTGTGTTGTGAGTACGGTTTTCAGCAAGAAATAAATAAAATAGAATAAATGTTTTTTTACGCCCACCCCCAGTCATATAAAATCTGATGTTCTCTGGATATAAGGGCGGCGCTCCAGAGAGAGAGAGAG
>NW_019759359.1:0-320 GCF_002891405.2 Cryptotermes secundus | reverse complement strand
ACTGTTCTACAAACAGCCTCCCTTTGTCAGAAACCTTGTCTAAACTGGGACATGAGCAGGAACAGCTTGACACTAGCAAACTCGGGAAGCGTAAGAACTCATCTCCATAATCTACTGTAAGTGTTACCATTAACAAAACACTGTTCACTGGATGGTTGAATAATACTAAATCAAATACTGGATCATTTCATGCACCACTCTGTATTTTCTAATCCTTACGTTTTTAGACAGCTGACAAGGAGACAAAAGGTTCTAGACTAAATGGTAACAAGCAATACCTGAATTCACTTTCCTCTTAATTTTCTCTTAAATCAAATTCT
>NW_019759358.1:0-320 GCF_002891405.2 Cryptotermes secundus | reverse complement strand
CTCTAAATTGCGTTCTGTAAATCTTCCGTGGCCGGCTGGTAAGGTAAAGGCTGCCCGCGATCGCATACCGTTGGCTTAGAACGGTTGCGATGGGCGCGTTTATTTATTTTTTCTTATTATTATCTTGATTATTATTTGTGTGTTTTGGAGTAACCCGTTTGACGCCTAAATGAGGTAGTGAAACTGGGGCAGGTTAGCTTATTCTCTGTCGCGACTGCTGGCACCAAGTGATTGCTGTGCAATCATTGATTTCGGTTGTTGTGCCCCGTTTTTGCCTTGATTATGTATTTTTTTGTATATTCTGTGTAAGTCTTGTTATG
>NW_019759357.1:0-319 GCF_002891405.2 Cryptotermes secundus | reverse complement strand
GTAAAAAGGATCTTGTGGCTTTTGGAGTTCTTGCGCCTCTTTCTACGTTAACGTCACTCGCAGATATTGTTTACTGGCGTTCTGCGGGAAACAAATCGCTTTTTCTTTTTCAGTAATCCTCCTGGAGGCAGGTGCGGGAAGCCGGAAACAGTTAGTGAAAACAGTACAGATCCACGAACTCCCTTGCGTGCTATAAGGCAGCAAAGGAAATCTGCCGTGAAGACAATTAAACGTGGCCACATAAGCATTCTGCGCAGGCGCTGCGTTTATTGTGACGCAGTTTCAGCATGAGTATATGCTCGCTATCACGAGATCCAGG
>NW_019759356.1:0-319 GCF_002891405.2 Cryptotermes secundus | reverse complement strand
GTGGCCAAACACTGGCATGCATAGGAGTGAAACCTTGAAAGAATTGCTGGACACATAAAATTGTTTCAATGAAATTTAATAAAGAAAATAAATTAAATTATAATGAAATTTATGTGTGGGTAAGAACTACATTTATGTTCATGTACACGCAGTTGCACAAATGCCTAAAGGCCATCATCTGCTTCAAACAATCACAAAAGAGCAACACTGGCTAGCCTATAGGTCATATTTTGCAATGTAACAAACATACACTTTTTACCGCACTGGCAGAAATTGAAGCCCAAAGAGCATTATGGGATTGTGGTCTAGTAACCTTTCT
>NW_019759355.1:0-319 GCF_002891405.2 Cryptotermes secundus | reverse complement strand
AATAAAGGGTTAATCCAAAGGGGAAGCACAATAGGTCATTGAAGGACACAGTGCGAGTGCCGGTTTTTATGGCTCACCCCTCATACTCATACTCAAAATAAGAACCTCCTTGTACATGTATATGTAGAAAATTTGTTTATGTTCATTAATAGCTCTTTTCTGTATGTTTAATTACATTCATTCTGACCATAATGGTGTCTATATTTCAGGATGTGCTGTAAATGCCGATTCTTCAGTACTGTTTTTGTGCCTCTTACATGTGCTCTGTGTCTAATGTTTAGCCACTGTACTTTCTGTACAATAGAAAATAACAAAAAAA
>NW_019759354.1:0-319 GCF_002891405.2 Cryptotermes secundus | reverse complement strand
TGTGTTAATGTACCATAGTCATAAACTTTTTGATCTTACGTCATTTTTCTTGCACATGATTCGTCGTCGAAAATGTAACATAAACTGACAGAAAATGTAGCAGCATACAAAGCTTCGCGTATATTTAAAATACAGTGCAGTGTAGCCTGTATTTAGGAAAATAGAATTGAACGTGGCCTAATGTAAGTGAATCCTCACGGACATATCTGTCAGCAGAAGCTAATGTCTCTAAGGATAATGGCTGTAATTTTTATCCTATTCAACATTAGTTTACATTCTCTTTTATTGCATTATATCTAACATCTAAATTAAAAAAAAA
>NW_019759353.1:0-319 GCF_002891405.2 Cryptotermes secundus | reverse complement strand
GGTCCATGTGATATTAAAGGCTTGATCGATGTCAAAGAACACCACAGTCGTAGACATTTATTGTTGAAATTAAGGGCCACATGGTCCGTCAGTTACATACAATGCAAAGTCGTACTGTGACGTGCACTGAGCCGTCATTCCCTTTTTCACGCGTGTACACAAACTACACGGGTAGGTTACGTAAGAAGGCGGAAGAAAGGGGGTCACAGGAAACATCTTGCTTGCTGACGTTCTGTTTGCAAACCTCCATAAGTTAAAATAATGATCTCTGGAGAAGTAACCCGAGGGTTAAGGCTGTTTAATTAGGAAAACATAATTT
>NW_019759352.1:0-319 GCF_002891405.2 Cryptotermes secundus | reverse complement strand
ACCGGCTATTCTGACAGATGTATGTCGTGGTTCTGTTCAGACCCTGAATACAAATGCGAGAATAGAGCCTCGGGTTGAGCTTCCTTACACATAACTTTCAACTTACACCTCACTAGCTTTTCTACAGTAAACAGCTTGGCCAAAAATACTAAATAAACCAGAAATAAATAGGCGACTGAACCTCTGACTAGTTAATTTTGTTATTCTCAGAGCAGTGAAGATGAGGGATACTGCCTCCTGGGATATGACGCCGTGTGGATCGGCGATTGGCAACAATTGTTTGGAAGAACATTCTGCTTCCATGTTCAGAGTATGATAA
>NW_019759351.1:0-319 GCF_002891405.2 Cryptotermes secundus | reverse complement strand
ACAATGGAACATCATAAGGGCTGACTGCGACAGTATCGTAAAAGAACTGGAGTTTTTAATACTCGTAGCCCAGCAGATGGAGACGGATAGAGAGGACTCAGAGTGTGAGATGGACGAGGATGGGGTGCAGGAAGACGAAAGACACATTATAGGGGAAGACTGCGGCAATATCATAAAATAGCTAAACTCTTTTATACTTGAAGCCCAGCAGATGGGAATGGATTGAGAGGCCAGAGTGGAGGACCTCGCAGACGTTCATGTGTTTCAAGACCAATTAATCTGTGTAACTGACGACTGTGGGGTCATCGCAAGAGATCTA
>NW_019759350.1:0-319 GCF_002891405.2 Cryptotermes secundus | reverse complement strand
TGGCTATTCTTCTGCCTCTGGGTTCAAGTCCCCTCTTCACAGATTCCTGTACACAGCTGAACTGGGTCTAAAATTATCCCTTACTTACAGCATCTTGCCGTGGACCACACAGAAAACGCAGCTTATCCATTCCAACTGTTGCATTATTAAGAATCTGCTGCCTAGCAACAGGAGCATGTTTACTTAGCTGTTGCCCAGAAATGACCCTAGTATATTGGCCCATCTCATGGTCATTGCATAGCAACAGGTCTGCACGCTACAGTATATCAGATAAACTTATGAGAGAAGGCTTATGGCTGACTTTATTTTTTGTTGTTTT
>NW_019759349.1:0-319 GCF_002891405.2 Cryptotermes secundus | reverse complement strand
GATGGCGGTAAGGTTGTCAGCCTTATGCGCCGGCCGCCCTTTATCACCCAGGGAGATTCGTGGTACTCATTTCTGTAAGAGGCTGAGTCGAATCCAGGGTCGCAGTGTGGCTGAAAGGATTCGGTCAATTGAAAAATTTCACTTCATAGGGAATCAAACCCGCGACGTTCCGGCTTGTAGCACAGTGCCCCCATAGCAATTATTATCGAAATATAAATCTCAAGTCCAGAGAAATCCCACTGCTCGCTGTGATGCGTGTAATGTGGAAGTGAACGTTTTCTTTTCATATGTGGTTACCACAATGAAGGACAGAATGATG
>NW_019759348.1:0-319 GCF_002891405.2 Cryptotermes secundus | reverse complement strand
GATTAAGCTAGAAGTACACAGTGAACATTTTAATCAATAATTATACCCACAGCGCAAGACGTTAAGTTACTACACAACTCTCATTATCTTATTCAAATCCTATTTTATAATTATTTAATACTGTGCATAAGAATAATTTTCATGCTTAATAAGCACTTGACACACCATTGGACACTTTAGACAAAAATACTTACACAGAAAATAAATTGTGACGCATAAATCCATTCCTATGCAACGGTTCAGTAAATAAATCTCGCGGCAACGAATACGCAACAATAGAGGACGTCCGTTGCTAGGCAATGGATGTGTTTTCTGCGTG
>NW_019759347.1:0-318 GCF_002891405.2 Cryptotermes secundus | reverse complement strand
TCCTCAGGTGTACGTACACCTGAGGATGATAATAAACAACGTGTTGTGTAGTCGGTAAATTGACTCTCTTATTGATTAAACACACAAAAGGATGCAAGAAACGATTAAAGTTCTCCTTCTTTTACCTGAGGACAGAAACATATCCATCTTCCGAAACGTTTTGTTCTGTAGTGCTCATTAAATTACTAGAGCTGGAAAAAATCGAAAATAACACAATGATCCCGAACACTAAAGCTATTTAAATGAGTGCAGATTTGCATTCACTAACGAGACGACAGCCGGTCACGGTAGCCGAGCGGTCTAAGGCATGCACTGTCT
>NW_019759346.1:0-319 GCF_002891405.2 Cryptotermes secundus | reverse complement strand
CCATGCAGATGAGGTGGAACAGGGACAAATGATTTGAAACTGTGTTATGCTGCTTCGCCGTGTAGATGTGGTGGAGAAGGGATGAAGTTTTAGTAAGTGTGTTATGCCACTTCACAATGCAGATGAGGTGGATCAGAGACAAATGATTTCTAAGAGTGTTATCCTGCTTCGCCAGTTAAATGACATTGAGAAGTGATGAAAGATTTGTCACAGTGTTATTATTCTTCACCAAAGAGATGAGGTGGAGCAGAGACAATTGATTAATAACACAGTTATTCTGCTTCCCCTTGAAGATGATGTGGAGAAGACAAAATGATGG
>NW_019759345.1:0-319 GCF_002891405.2 Cryptotermes secundus | reverse complement strand
TGTGGCAAGTCTGTCTTTTATTTTAACTTTAACTAAGTAGTGATCAGAATCACAGTTAGGACCTCTTGCTGTTTTATCATTTAGCATTGATGAACCGTGTGTTCTAGATACCAGTACATGGTCTGTTTAGTTAGTTTGTTCACTTCCAGGCATTTTCCATGTTCCTTTGGGTATTCTCGTGTGATTAGAACATGCGCTTTTTATAATAAAATTATTTGTCATTCCCAGCTCACTTAGCAGTTTTCGATTATCAATTGTCTCAGAATGAAGTTTGTGTTTTCCAGGCTTCTATCGCAATTTGAGCATTAAAATCACCTAG
>NW_019759344.1:0-319 GCF_002891405.2 Cryptotermes secundus | reverse complement strand
GAGGAGGTTGGGTACAGCGGTAACGCTTCTAACACACGTTTTAGAGGTGACCGGTTTGAATCCAGACCGAAACACGTATCCTGGATGAGGTGTTTCGTGGTTTTTTCAGTCCCTACTAGAAATGCCACGAAGGTTCTTCAAATTAGGCGTCCGCCTACTCTGAAACCATTTCTAATTCACTACTCATCAGTCACCTTGTCATAGACTTGAGATACTGAGAACATCCAAAATAATGAACGATGCTGTCAGAAGCTGTGACAATATGTCCCAGTATTCTCCGACTGAGCTCTGTACTTGTGATGAAATAAATCCCTTGAGA
>NW_019759343.1:0-319 GCF_002891405.2 Cryptotermes secundus | reverse complement strand
CGAAACATGTTGTGTTAGTGTTAAATGGTGAATATTTTAATAATTTTTGCATTATTGGCGGACTGTGATACATTGACGTTTAATTAGTTTTGCTTTTTGTTTCAAAATAGGTCTTCAGTATACCTCCCCTCTTTAAGATAAAAAAAATTGCCTTGTGGTAGGAAATTTGTTCAAACATCATAGACAGATTAAATACTTAAATATAGAGCCATATATTTTTCAGTAGAAAGACTCATAATTTAGGGTGATCCTTAAAAATATCGTCACGCGTTAGGGGGTGCACGTGACTGAGAAGACGGGTTTTTGATTGGATTGGATT
>NW_019759342.1:0-319 GCF_002891405.2 Cryptotermes secundus | reverse complement strand
ATTAAAGAAACTCCGTGGCTTTAGTCCGCAAACGAACTATACCGTCCGAGCGACCACAGCCAGCTTTGACGGATACAGGGTGTCGCGTGGTCAGTGCAAAGAATCCCCACGGTCGTTAATTTAGTAAATATATGAAAAATATTTAACTTATGAACAGTTTTATTTTCGAGTCTGGACGCTCCCAAAAATAATCAACTACAACGTAAATGTTATTTTCAACATGAGTTTGCAAAGAAAAATTTAATCGGATAAAACGTGGCAAGTTACATTCAATGCTTCTTTGTACAAAATCTCACTTATCAACGATAAGCAGTCTAGG
>NW_019759341.1:0-318 GCF_002891405.2 Cryptotermes secundus | reverse complement strand
CCCGGGCAGCCGCGGTGGGAAGCCAGCGACTAACCGCTTGAGCGGTTGCGCGGCCATTACCAGGAGCGTACTCTCCCTCCAGCATGTCGTTCTGGGTCTCCACGATAAGGAGATAGGCCTGATATTATCCTGTGATACACGAGTATACGAGTAAATTGCTGTCCCAGGTGACCTCTTTGATAATCATGTATTATTTTCCGCGTGTAATCTCTTTATAGGACAGTCACAATTTTCCATATTTAATCAATAAAAATCAATCTGCTTATGTTTCTTGTTTAACATAATTTTCTCCGCTGGTTTCTCAATTTTTACGCTGTA
>NW_019759340.1:0-319 GCF_002891405.2 Cryptotermes secundus | reverse complement strand
TTCTTTGATATAAAATTGCTTCGTTAATGCAATGGGTAGAGTCAAGTAGACGAAGGAGCCTTTCCTGATTTCCTTAATTGCTGACGTAATGCTGATAAGTTGATTTTCGAATAGCAACGATATTATAGTTTAACATTCACTAACCTCAGTGTTCTTTAATATAGCAAAACTCAAAATATTATTACTTCTTCAAAATGATTTCAGTATTAGTTGCGTTTTTATTTGTTGCTAATTAGCAATGGCTTCTTCTGGAATCAGACGCCCTAAGACAAATTGGTTTCTTATATTAATATTTTCAGTTTACCATGTTTTTAACTGG
>NW_019759339.1:0-318 GCF_002891405.2 Cryptotermes secundus | reverse complement strand
CGAAACCATGATCCCGGTTTCCAAGCGAGCGAAGACAGTACATGCGATCTCAGCAGATACTTGGAAGAATTTCCATAAAATTTGGCGCTGAGAGTGTGCATTAAAAGAAGACAGGAAGATTTCATTAGAATTTGTCTGACCGAGAGCTGCATGGATGAGGTAACCCGTAATGCACTGGTAAAGAAAGGATAAAAAAACAGCGAGTCGATAAAGAACACTGCTGAATGGAATTCGGAATACATTAATGACCTAAAAAAGGTAAAGCTATCCCTATAACAGGCCATGGAGCCCCATAGGGTTGTGAGACGTCGAGGCTAC
>NW_019759338.1:0-319 GCF_002891405.2 Cryptotermes secundus | reverse complement strand
ATTACGGTCTTTAGGATGTGACGTCATATAGTCTGGGAGATACTGAACATCGTGTTGCCTTCACTTTCAGGGCTGAAGGAGACAGTAGATCGCTCCTACAAATTATACCCATATATCTCACTAAGGAGCGTCTTGACTGTAGACGCTGTAGTCCTAACATTGAACCAATGCGCTTGAGAGTCTAAAATCTGGCAAATAATTTGCGTACTTGGCATGAATCTCTGCCCTACCGGGACTTCTGTGTTGTGAATTAACATTGTGTTAGCCGGCACATTGTGAACATATGAACGGGGGGGCCGAATATCGCACATGTGAATGT
>NW_019759337.1:0-319 GCF_002891405.2 Cryptotermes secundus | reverse complement strand
TGTCAGTGGAAGTAGGGATGTATTTCTGAGTTTCCCCCCACAGACTATAGCAAAACATTTACATTAAATTTCTGAAATAGATGCTGCTTTAACAAGTGCTAATCCAGTTATTTTTTCTTTCTCCCAAGTTAGGTTCCTATAATTGTGGAAACTATAAATAGGGCTTATTTCTTAAAATTAATGGCGGTGCATCATCATGATGTATCACCAGTTCAATGTAAATCGTTATGACCAGCAACTATCCAAGGAATATATTAATCTGGCTGAGGACAGACACTAGTGGGAGGCTTGTGTGAAATTGTCAGTGAACGTTTTGGTT
>NW_019759336.1:0-319 GCF_002891405.2 Cryptotermes secundus | reverse complement strand
AAATCATTATTAGGCTTAAGGTTGTTTAGGCCTATACTTCATAGGACTATGGCGTAAAAATTTCGAATATAAACACGACAAAGCCGATCTTTTAGGCACTGCAGTCATACGCATGCGCTCTGATTGCGTGCATGCTGTTTCAGTACTAATTATGAACAGGAGTAAAATAGGAGTCCAATTGCTGGAACGATATGAAGAATAATTTGTACATATGTTATTAATACTTTAAAGTAAGTAACTGACTGTATAGAACAGAGTCTTTCTTGGGAATATAATAGTTGCTCAGACATTTTCTGCGTTAAATTTATGTGAAAGTTCT
>NW_019759335.1:0-319 GCF_002891405.2 Cryptotermes secundus | reverse complement strand
CTTAACATAATACACCTCATTAAGGCACTCAGACAGACACAAGTAATTTCAATTCAAACTGGGGTCTCATATTTCTTTAACAATATGCTATGTTTTACAACAGAGCCACCATGTTAAAATAAAGGCAGTTTGTCTCAACTGGCAGAAGGAAATATATGCCAGTTATTATTGTTGTTTTCTTAATGGTATGCATCATGTTGTGAGTAATAAACAAGGTACATAAAACGTATACAAAAGTATGCAGTCTACACAGCAATATTCTGTATTTAAAACAAAGTAAACACAATCGTATCAACATTTGTTTTTATTGACGCTACAT
>NW_019759334.1:0-319 GCF_002891405.2 Cryptotermes secundus | reverse complement strand
GAGCCGATTGTCTAGAAAATGTGGGAACCTTCAACATCTCACAACACTATGGGCCTTCACGGCCTATTACAGGGATAGCTTTACTTTTACCTTACCAGTAGGCCTCTACAAATAATCAAATCGTTACGTTCTAACAGACTCTTGTGGTGACATCTCTAATTTTATTCCATGCTATCTCCTTGTGTTGGATATTTTGTCATAAAAACCTGTCTGTAGTAATCTGAAACGTATTCTTGTGGATGTACTAGTAAGTTTCGCATAGTTTTCCTTACTGGAAATATGGAGCGAGGTCTAGAATACCGACCGTGCAGGGTGACGT
>NW_019759333.1:0-319 GCF_002891405.2 Cryptotermes secundus | reverse complement strand
TGGATCTGTAGCCGGAAACTCTGACCACTAGACCACAGAGGCGGTGACCACAGGTAAGGGTAAGGTAAACTTGCCCCTGTGCTTAATTACTGAAACACAATGCCATAAAGACACATGGGGGAGTGGAGTTACAGCACCTTTCTTGACCTAGGCACTAGATGGAGGTGAGTGATCAGCTTCAACCCTCGGCCGCTTTAACCCCCCGGTACCCACTAGGCAGAAGGCTGTGGATGGGCCCCAGAACTGCGGAAAAGAGAAAAATCTTACAGTGCCGGGAATCAAACACGGGCCGTCCTACCCGTAGCCCGTCGCTATACCG
>NW_019759332.1:0-319 GCF_002891405.2 Cryptotermes secundus | reverse complement strand
TTTTGAACACTTTAAGCGTAGTACGTCCACAGATTTTACATAATTTATAACGAATTTCGGAGATATGCGGATTTTGCGTCCGGATGGTCCTGGGTTCGGAAACAACTAACTTAGCAGAATGACCTCTCCTCAAAACTCGGATCTCTGACTGTTTCCTCTCGGTCCACAAGTCAACTCCCAAAATTTCGAGGATTGGTCACTTTTGAAGAATAGGAGTAACTCCATTAACTATTCCTCCAATCCGTTTAAGGATCACAGGAGATTTGGACTCTTAAGACGTAACCTACTTTCTGACAGTAGCTTGATAAATGCTAAGCTT
>NW_019759331.1:0-319 GCF_002891405.2 Cryptotermes secundus | reverse complement strand
TAGTTTCTGTTACTTTACTGGTATCTGTTATTCCTGGTTCTTCTGTAATATTATGTTACGATTATGATCAATACTTTTGTGTGCTGCGACACATCTGAATAAACTCATTTCTGCCGTCCCTAACCTTCTCACTAATTATCTCGTTAACAATAACATTCATATCCACAAAGGAGCACAGATGGTGTACGATGACAGTCATCTGTAGGATTTTAGCAAGGGTTGCTTCTGAATATACTCGATATGCTTATTTTGCCTTCAGTATCTCCACAGATCCATTAAATTATTTTTAGTTTTACATTAAAATGCTTTTCTTTCTCAC
>NW_019759330.1:0-319 GCF_002891405.2 Cryptotermes secundus | reverse complement strand
ATTCCTTGGGAACGCCGATGAAGGCGCCACTTGACGGCTCTATTCCGAGAGCTGCTTACCGAGTGAAAACCTTAAGCAAATAGCTACAGAGATCATACATGACAGCGCAACTCAATAATGTCGTTCGCATCGGTGGACGCGAGATTATATCGCCTTACCGTTTCCTAATTCACGACTAGCTCTACCACTCTGTCTCACAGCTGTATTCGGATGTGGGAAATATCCCAGAATATGGACAACTTTATACTTTCTATTCTGCCGAAGCAACAACAAACCAATCAAACCAAGGGTGTATGACCGAACTAATGCAAAGATACTG
>NW_019759329.1:0-319 GCF_002891405.2 Cryptotermes secundus | reverse complement strand
TATTGACGAATATTAAGCTCGAAATTAGAAGAACGTGAAGCTTCCATTTCAACCGGCTTTACCCTATAAAAATCCCATTACCCATTTGTTATGAAGCTAGACGATGATCTTCAGAGTCATTTTGGAAATAGAGATAATGTAGATCTATTTCTGATAATCCTTACTGGAAATCTTACTCATCACTATACCGACTATTAATTAAAATTAATTTTTTTTAGTTATCTTTTTCATATAATACACTGATGACACTGCAAATGTTCCTGTTTGTTGTTTAACTCGCTTGTATGACTTTAATCTACCTGCATGCCTGCTTTGATGT
>NW_019759328.1:0-319 GCF_002891405.2 Cryptotermes secundus | reverse complement strand
TCTCACTTCTCACAACTGCAGATGTCAACCAATTCAACAACAACTCAACTGCTAGTCCTTGTTAAATAGCCCCAGCACTGAGTGCACAGAAAACATCTCTTCCATTACTGCGTGTTCTCTCGTTGCTAGGGAAACGTGTCCACATAGCTGTTCTCTAGCAATTTGCTGTTGTACTGTTGCCTGTTTACACAGCTGTTACTTGCCTATTGGTCTACATGTCACAATATGCTTGCATATTACTGCTCCACTGTTCTGCCAACTTCTGCAGATGTCATCTTGCGGCATAACATGCACATTCATGCAAATGTGGTTCATATGT
>NW_019759327.1:0-319 GCF_002891405.2 Cryptotermes secundus | reverse complement strand
CTATGTGTATCACTAGGGGGCAGCAGAGAACAGCTTCATGACAGTCTAGATGGCAAACGCACATGATCATGTTCAGACTGTGATTTCAGTAGTCAAAATGGCGACTGTTCTTGATGGGTGTACTGTCGAAAATCAGCGCTTCTTTTTCTGTGGGCATAGCACTCACTGCAAAAAATATCAATAAACCAATGTGTCGTGTTTATAGTGGGAAGTGCTTGTCTTGTAAAGCGGTTCATAACTAGGTCTAGAAATTTTCTGAAGGACGTTCGAAAGTCGCAGATGATGCCTGATTAGATGCGGAAGTGGCTGAGACAACAGA
>NW_019759326.1:0-319 GCF_002891405.2 Cryptotermes secundus | reverse complement strand
TTGACTTGTATACTCATTCTAGTTCCTTGTAGAAGCTGTCCTTCATATCATCAATTTTATCCTCTGTTGGGGTATGAACGTTCAGAACAGTGATAACACACCAGTGACCCCTTAGTATTATGTATGACATCCTATCAGTAATAAACTCTACCCATTTAACTGCTGATATGATTCTCTTATGTACAAAAAAGAATCCTGTGTCTAATTCATGATTCGCATTTCACTTTCCACAGAAAAATGTATATTCGCCAGCTGGTTAGGTTCCACCTCTGTCCCATCTGATCTCCTGTACTCCCACTAAATCTAACTTACATTTTGT
>NW_019759325.1:0-319 GCF_002891405.2 Cryptotermes secundus | reverse complement strand
ACCAGGACGATGGATAAAGTCCAAAAACCCAATATCTCTGAGTAAGTATTAGGCTTCAATACTTACTATTATGACCAAACAAGGACGAAAATTAAGTAAATATATGAATTGTATAATACATACTTCAAAGTCATACTGTAATAATCATTGCATTGTTAGAATGAGACCAAATTAATCTTAATTCACTCCGGAGTCAACAAAGATATTCCTTTGTGTTCTCCTTTACCGCGATCATGTTTGGAGACTGTAGCTGATTGATTGCTATGAAAATTTGAAAAAGAACTCAGAACATTATTCCAGTTTTATTATCTTTAAGTTT
>NW_019759324.1:0-319 GCF_002891405.2 Cryptotermes secundus | reverse complement strand
GGGTGCCATCGGAAATGACAATGACTCTGACAAAAGGCAGACCCGTCCTCTCGCCAGAGAGCGCGCCCCACTAAAACAAGGCCGAAACCGTAAAACAGTAATAAATACAGTATCTGGTCATAAACACCAAACTTGGCTCGACGCCAAGACTAACTAACTGACCGACCGTCAGTCCCAATGTGACTTTGACTTTGTATGGTCATTAAAAGAAAAGAGGCTTACATTTGGCGGTGGTCAAACTTAACGACCGTCCAAGTGGAGGAGTTGCCGTTGTAGCATAATATACGTTAACACAGGCATGATATTTTTTACAAAGCGC
>NW_019759323.1:0-319 GCF_002891405.2 Cryptotermes secundus | reverse complement strand
AAAGTTCCTAGGTACCAGTATTACCAACACATTGTTCTGGAAGAAACATATTGATCGCTTTTACCGAAACTTAGCACTGCTTGTTATGAAATTAGAACTGTCAGGTCTTATGTTAATTTGGAAACTTTGTTGATGGTCTACTATTCTCATTTTCATTCCATCATGCATTATGGCATCATGGTTTAGGGAAATTCCTCATATGCTATTAACGTGTTCCGTGTGCAGAAGAGGGCACTCAGAAAAATGATGGGTATTGGTAGAAGAGATTCATAACTTTGGGTATTCTCCCTCTTCAGTCCCAATATATCTATTGTTTACT
>NW_019759322.1:0-319 GCF_002891405.2 Cryptotermes secundus | reverse complement strand
AACTTTGCGTCTATTCACGAATGCACTCTGTTTTATATCTGCTTGGCGTACCGAATAGGGGACACCAAGTAGAATAGTTCATCCCTCCTTTCTCATGAAACCACCCCTCCGTTGTACAGGAACTCTCTGTTTACATTGCTTAGGAAACGTCTGTTTAGAAGTCGCTACCTGTGTAATGGATTCACATGTCACAGTATTTATGTGCATATCTATATTATGATTTAGGAGTGTGGTACTGCTCAATTTCTGAACATTACTCTGTCCGCTTATTCAGTGAAGAATTCTCTGGAGCTTGACGTGAAGGATCAGTAGAATAAAT
>NW_019759321.1:0-319 GCF_002891405.2 Cryptotermes secundus | reverse complement strand
CTTGAGAACTGAAGCACTGCATCATGAATTCGGTTCATTCTTTTTGAATAACCCTGTATAATTTGATAATAGTTGAATTAAGGATGTATACTAGTAGATAAGAGGAGAATGAATGATAAATGGATTTGCCTCAGCAAAGAGTTCTGCAACAGTTTATGGTGAACAGCTTTTAGGTAGTAACATAATTTGGCAGTCACCATGTAGTTCAAACAAAGAATTAAATATTACATGGGTTTTTCTTTTTATGTATCTCCAGTATATAGAGGTTTCCTCTGCACTGTAGATCTCTTTTGCTTTCTCTCTCTCTCTCTGCCCCCCC
>NW_019759320.1:0-319 GCF_002891405.2 Cryptotermes secundus | reverse complement strand
GGATGCGCGCCGTGACAACTGCAACTTTAGCTCCGACTCCCGGCCAACACTATTTAAGACCGGGAGCCAAATGTGCAATCAGTTCAACTCGAAACGTCAAAGCAAGCAGAGGCATTAACTCCACTTCTGCCACCGGGTAACTGATATAGTTGCCGCAAAACTCCAGCTAACGCATCTTCCGCAACCAAGCAACCGGCCGAATCAGTCGATCCTACCGGCACGCGCAGCGCTGCATCACCGGGCAGCCAACGCTTGAATATTATAGTATATTCTTTGTTCTGTATATTGACTTTAAACGATTCAATATATACAATTGTAC
>NW_019759319.1:0-319 GCF_002891405.2 Cryptotermes secundus | reverse complement strand
GCATTTAAAACGATACGTCCAACAGTTCACATAGCCGTTGCCTAGTAGCGATAAGGAGAAAACAAATACAGACACACAGACTGATGGGAGCGATTTATAAAGTATGCGACTGTGTTGGACTCAGATGCCATGATAGATTTGCTCAGGCGTTCAAAAGGCAGTAGAGGGATACACAGAAACACTGCATGGTGTCGTCGTAAGCCTACAGTTATATTTCTTTTTTAAAAATAAGGAAGGTGCGTTAGTAAAAGTGCGACTTGTTGTTATAAGTGTGGTATTTCGGGGTGGGGGGAAATTTCAGTTTTCTTTTTAATCAACA
>NW_019759318.1:0-319 GCF_002891405.2 Cryptotermes secundus | reverse complement strand
CTATGTTTCCTATATTAGTGCTAGTAATCGGAATATAACCCGAAACCCTTACAGTACTGTTCTACGTTAACTACTGCGCCATGCCCGTTCCAGCTTAATGACAAGCCATTTGTCTGTAGGCGGGAGAAACGCTGAAGCCCGAAACGTAATATATACTGCACATATCCCTCATGCTCGTCCATGGCCAACGTGGCTTCAGGGCAATGCTAACATTACCATTATATATAAGTTGATATAATATCGATATCTGACTCCAATGACATGAATCCTTCTAGAGAAGCCGCCAGTCGCTAAGCTACTCAAGAATTTCCCAATATTT
>NW_019759317.1:0-319 GCF_002891405.2 Cryptotermes secundus | reverse complement strand
AAAATCAGGCCATATGTCATAATAGAATGAAAATATGAAAAATATTACTCTTACTTCCATTCAGTCATGACTTATGCCTTGATTCACTGGGGACACTCGTCACATGCTGACACGGTTTTTAAGGTGCAGAAAAAAGTTATACGATTGATGATGGGTTGTGATTAGAGGGAATTATGTAGAGATCTCTTCAAAGAAATAAATATTCTTCCTTTAAAATCACAGTATATATATCCATTAATGATGTTTGTAATAAAAAACAGAGATAAATTTGTTTCAAATAAGGATTATTATGAAGTTAAAACCAGACAAAATATTAATT
>NW_019759316.1:0-319 GCF_002891405.2 Cryptotermes secundus | reverse complement strand
ACATCCCACTACGGGTAAAGCAACTCACAGCTGCCAAGCGGAGAGTCAGATCCACCTGGCAAAGCCTTTCAATACCAGAGGATCTAATGGACTGCTTTCAAGACTTAGGTGACATATTGGATGATGTTGGACTTCTGTCTGCTGCAAGTACAGTGGAAGCAGAAGTACCAGCATCATCCAGTACTTGTACGGACTCTCTTTTCGACCTCCTT
This sequence comes from Cryptotermes secundus, assembly GCF_002891405.2. Taxonomy (NCBI): domain Eukaryota; kingdom Metazoa; phylum Arthropoda; class Insecta; order Blattodea; family Kalotermitidae; genus Cryptotermes; species Cryptotermes secundus. The sequence goes on along the minus strand of NW_019759316.1, from coordinate 107 downwards.
AACCCTGATGACCTTGGGGAGGTCAACATATATGACTGTCTTCCACATGTATTGCCTCCAAGACTTCATTTAACAGGTAAGAATGATCAACAGAAGTGCTATGTTTT
>NW_019759315.1:0-319 GCF_002891405.2 Cryptotermes secundus | reverse complement strand
TTACCACCTCAACAGTAACCAGACATGAAGCACAATTAATCTATATAAACACTACGAAATTTAACATTAGGGTACTTCTCCCGACATATGATGCCGTGTAATCTGGTATAAGTTTACCAACGTTATGGAGGAACGTGCCTGTCTCGATCTTGCTGTTTGGTTTTGCTCTTCAGCCTTGAAGATGGATGCGATATGCTCCCCCTTAGTGTCGGCAAACTTCTGACTTCATATCCTTCTTATTTTCACAACCCGACGGGCCGCGAATAAGAAGTAACCTTCATAGTCAACACCTCAAGAACCTTAACCTCACTTTTTTTTT
>NW_019759314.1:0-318 GCF_002891405.2 Cryptotermes secundus | reverse complement strand
GGCCGGAGAAGGATTATCGGGTGCTTTGGTGTCTGTGAATTGTGGAGATCAGCTGTGGCGCTATAATTGCTTGTATTGTCATAGTAGACCTATTATTAGTTATCTGTGAGATTCATAAAGCGGCGAGCCATGAAAATATATGGGGAGAGTGGAAGTATTGTTTCGCACGTTGCTATGGGAACCAAATGGAGGTGAATTGATAGCTACACGCCACGGCTGCTTTAACCCCGGCAAAAGAGCTCCCATAATTATTTCTACAAAAATTAGGAAGGTTCCCAGAGCAGGTCTCAATGCGGTGGCCAGGAATCGAACACTGAC
>NW_019759313.1:0-318 GCF_002891405.2 Cryptotermes secundus | reverse complement strand
GGGGGGGGGTTGGATATTGGATTTATTGACCACTTATACACACAGCTCAGAACTAGAAGTAATTGCAGTACCATTGCTAATCTCTACACTTTACAAATCACCACAGCAGATGGTAAGTTTTTCCAGCCTGCCGTCTTCACTGTTCTTCAGTTGCATGAGTATCCCTTGCCATGGGAATGTGTTTGCTGAGCCGTTCCCTATCAGCGGCCTTGTCTTCTTGCTTGTTAAGAATCTGCTGCCTAGCAACGAATGTTATTTGGTTCTGTTTCGAGGTTGCTGCCAGCAACGACTCTGCATGCTACATTGCTCCCTCCTTAA
>NW_019759312.1:0-318 GCF_002891405.2 Cryptotermes secundus | reverse complement strand
GACCCCTCAGAAAACATCGTCTTCTGTTGTCAAGAATGCGTGCTTATGGGCCCGTTGCTTAGCAATGAATATGTGCGAACCACATAGAAAACATATTTTTGTTGTCAAGAATGTCTGTTTATTGGCCCCTTGCCCAGCATTGGATCTACACGTGACAATAGATATCGTCCCTTGTAAGCAGATTCTGTTTCGTAACCTTCATGTAAACGGAAATAATGCAAAGCTTTGAGACGGACGGAGTGTAACAGTTCCCAGCGACTAAGGAAGTGAGTAGAAACTGAATTGAGCAAAAAGGTAAATCACTATGTTTGTTGTTAA
>NW_019759311.1:0-318 GCF_002891405.2 Cryptotermes secundus | reverse complement strand
TCACTGCCATTGCTTGGTAGCATCTTCAATGGCAGATGTCCTTCCTCTGGGTTCCTGAACAGTCCCTGGCTTCATCTACCAGCTTCTAAGAGCAACAGCTCACAAGTCAAAGTAACATTGCAACTGATGATCAGTCAGTCAGTCTTGGTGTCGAGCCCAGTGTGGGGCTTGTGACGAGATATTTATTACTGTTTGACAGTTTCAGTCGTGTTTTTGTGGGGTGTCCTCTCTGACTATAGCAGGGGTCTGGCTTTTTGTCAGAGTCATTGTTTTCAGTAGTAAGTCATTTGTCTTAATGTAAAGGATATTTACATTTTA
>NW_019759310.1:0-318 GCF_002891405.2 Cryptotermes secundus | reverse complement strand
ACTATCAGCCTATTCCACTGCTCCCAAAACAAACTTCCTTCCGAGACACACAGGGGTGTAAGGGAGGGGAAAAACCACGTGGTATAGGGGTAGACGAGGAGGGGGTAAGCTATAGGACAACGATAAGGGGTAGCGTAGAAGGTATGGCTGGAAGCCATTACGTCACCGAAGGAAGCCGTTGCTTCAGCACGGCTCACAATATGTTCAGTGCTTATAGTTGACAAAGGTGAATCAGATTAATAAGAGACAATCCCATCTTCTGGTCAGAAAGGATGTTGCGTAAGGACTATGATTTCAAGGGTTCAGTTGTAAAAAAAA
>NW_019759309.1:0-318 GCF_002891405.2 Cryptotermes secundus | reverse complement strand
GAAGAGGCCAGGGCCTAACAAAGGGCTGTAGAGCCATTGATGAATAATGCGACTTTTTAAGTTATCTGTCGTGCTTTCTTACTTTAGGCTTTAACGTTAACGAGAATATTTTGGCTGTACTGAATTTCACCTTCTAAGATATGTACCGCTGGAACAATGTCAAAGATCCTATACTGAATAACATCTGTGTTTCTCTCAGCACAGATGTTCAAGGTGTTAAATCTAAAGCTAGTGATATGTTCGTGCCACGTTTTGATTCCTGCACGAATGGATAAATCGGGAGAGATATTTATCACAACAAAAATTATAATAAAATTA
>NW_019759308.1:0-318 GCF_002891405.2 Cryptotermes secundus | reverse complement strand
TTTTGTCTGAACTCTTGCAGACCGTTTATGTTGTGTTTGCTTTATACGTCCTGCCTTCTGTTGGTTGTGGTGTCGTTTTCTTCGAACTGCAACTCCGTTCTTGGAACAAACAGAGATTTCGAGCCCGACTGTGCTGGCGAAGACCAGCAGAATTTTTCTGCTGTGCTGATGCCCCGTTTTAGGAACTAGCTATATGAATTTGGCCCGACTTAATAGGCTTTTTACCTGGAGACGGAGGCGGAATCCAATACCTAAGAAGTTTTTAGTAAAAAACAGGGCGCTTGATAACGTCCAGGAAATCAGTAATTGTTTATTTTA
>NW_019759307.1:0-318 GCF_002891405.2 Cryptotermes secundus | reverse complement strand
TTTAATAGTGATTTATTTTGATAAGAAATTAATCAGTTATCCAACTACAAGTAACTACAGCGCTATCGCCAATTCACACACTCTACAATTCACTACAGCACGTATAAAGTCTTCTCAGTCTGCTTTACTTTCACCGGTCGTTGCCTGGTAACGGTATTCAACGCCGTAGCTTCGTAAACTTCCTTGTTCAACCGGCTGCTTCTCGGCGAAGTTAGTACCAACTTTTGCTGGTAGAGAGTGTCGCGTGGTCAGCACAACGCATCCCCATGGCCCTTAATCTCGGTTTTCTAGACTGGAGCCGCTATTTCCTTGAAATAG
>NW_019759306.1:0-318 GCF_002891405.2 Cryptotermes secundus | reverse complement strand
GAATGATGAAAAACAGAAATTGGAACATTATTCTCTCATAACGATATGTATAAACTCCTTAGTTTCCTGAAAATCTATAAGAGTTGCGTAATTATTATAACAAAGCAGAGATGTCGTAATAATGAGCTTGTTGTCTGAAATTTAAGATTTCGCTGCTTCAGTAACCATGCAGGATCGACGTACATATTTTCAGAATGTTCTGTTATGTTACTGTTAAGGAAATCACTTCTTCGTTATATATTACGTGTACTTACTTACTAAGGCCGCGCCAAGGGCCACGCCATAGCTCAAGCGGTTGGTCGCTGGCTTCCCACCGCG
>NW_019759305.1:0-318 GCF_002891405.2 Cryptotermes secundus | reverse complement strand
TTCCATTATTTTGTCCAATCCTTGTATTTTGAGATGCTGTGTTGCGTCACGTGCTTAGTAGTTTTTATTTAGAAGGTTCCGGCTTGGAACATGGATACGGGGACCGGCCATCTGCACTGAGGTTTCTGTGGTTTTTCTCAGTCCCTCTATACAAATGCCGGGTAGGCCACGACCTCTTTCCATATAATTTCCAGTATCTTCATTCGACGAATGACAAATGAAAGCCTCTTTAAGTAAACCAAAAATAAATACTTAGAGCAAGAGAAGCTGACAGCCGTTCAGCTGGCCAAGAACATCCATCCCCGACTCTTATGGAAA
>NW_019759304.1:0-318 GCF_002891405.2 Cryptotermes secundus | reverse complement strand
GCGTGTTGTGTGGAGTAGCTAGTACCTCCAGATGAAATGTTGGTCTATTCTGGCCACTTCCTCTCTGGCAAAGGTAACTGTAATACGGGACTTCCATTTTGCCCCCTGCAGTGGAGTGTTAGTGAGGCTGATGACCAACAAAAGAAATCTGCAGCTTACGGTGGGATTCAAACCACGCCGGAGACATTGAATACCTCCCGTTCGCAAATTCTTAACCTTGTGAGAAGTGAGAAGAGTGGATGAAACAAACCTTGTTGATATTAACTTTCTTACCTTCTTTTTTTTTCTGTGGCGCTACAGCCCCAATTTGGGCCTAGG
>NW_019759303.1:0-318 GCF_002891405.2 Cryptotermes secundus | reverse complement strand
TCAACCTCGGCATTAGTTGGAGGTGAGTGGTAGGCTTCACGCCCCGGCCGCTTAATCCCGGGGGAAAGAATCCCCGGTATACATTGAATAGGATGCTGGGTGGGCCCCACAGTCGGTCTGGATGACGTGGAGAAGAGAAAATTCTCGACCCTAGAGGGACTCGAACTCCGACCCCTCGGTCGTTCAGCCCGTAACCGGTCGCTATACCTACTGAGTTATCCTGGTTCAAGAACTTTTCTGACCCACTTTAATTAAGTTTCAACTGTCTTTAGACTTCAACATGTATGCCTTCCTTTCCGAGCAACTCGAAGAGAAAGA
>NW_019759302.1:0-318 GCF_002891405.2 Cryptotermes secundus | reverse complement strand
AAAAAATGGAAGAGAAAGGAAAGATAACAAGAGAAAAAGAGAATAAATGGAGGAAAATATAAAGAAGCAAGAATATTAGACAAAGCGATCAGGGCGGGAAGAGAAAGGAATAGAAAGAAAACAATGAGGAGACTCAAAGAAGGCACATAATATGGTAAGCATGAAGTGCATGAGTACAGGAAGCAGATAATTAATTGAGAGGAACTCAGGATAGTCGAATTAAATGCAGGGCACCCTTATGGGAGTAACACTGACACAATGAAAGTCTTAAAAATAGAGAAGGAAGGAAAATATTTAAACACATTAGAATATATATAT
>NW_019759301.1:0-318 GCF_002891405.2 Cryptotermes secundus | reverse complement strand
ATACAGGGACATTCTTTGTTATGTTTGAACACGGTATATAAAACTGACGCGTTACATCTGAGTCGATGTATTGGACGTCAAAGCTGGTATGACTCCTCCTTACCCACCTGCTGAGGCCATGCGGTAGCTCAGACGGTTAATTACCGGTTTCCCATAAAGGCGACCTGGTTTCGATCCCAGTTCAGTTCATGAGGGATCTGTGGCTCTGCGGCAGGTTTTCTCCTTATATTTCGGTTTCCCCTACAAACTCTCTCATCCCATCAACTTCTCCATTTTCATTTACCATCCTATCGTCTGACGTTAGCAGTACTCGATATT
>NW_019759300.1:0-318 GCF_002891405.2 Cryptotermes secundus | reverse complement strand
ATTAGGTAAATTGAAAAAATCCACCTCATCGGGATTCGATCCCACCACCTTCCAGCTTGTAGCATAGTGGCTCAACCAACTACGCTAGCACGTGCCCACAAGAAGATAATAAGCATATTATATTTCTCTCGTGAGACGCTGTGCTTCTCTGAAATGAAACGTCGTTTTGAAATCCAAAACTTTATGCTTTACGACTCCTTTAGATTACGTGCTGAAACGATAATCTGAAGAATATAACAGAATGCAGAGTAAGGATACTCTGGAAGAGAATATGATAAATTAATTTTAAAACTAATAGAACGAAATCCACGGTTACAT
>NW_019759299.1:0-316 GCF_002891405.2 Cryptotermes secundus | reverse complement strand
GGCGGCCGGCGCATAAGGCTGACAACCTCATCGTCATCTGTGAGCTAACTGTTTAGAAATGGGTGAACCTCGTCGTCTCACAACTTTATTGGCCTCCAGGACCTGTTACACAGATAGTTTTATCTTTACCTGTTTATTATAAGCAGTTGGTCCTTACATAGCTTAATCAGTGGTGATCATTGTACTTTAAAAGTTGCAATAATGAAAATATATTTTCTGATATGCTTAATTGCAAATAATTATGACCATGATGATAACGATAATGTTTATCACGATGATGATACTACTACTACTACTACTACTACTACTACTACTA
>NW_019759298.1:0-318 GCF_002891405.2 Cryptotermes secundus | reverse complement strand
TTTGTCAGACCGCGGCCTGGTAAATTTTCTTCCTATAAGACGAGGGCCCGGTATATTTGACGCCAGGGCCCGGTACCAAGACGCGGCCCGGTGGTGGAAAAACACAGCTACAGACATATAGCTCTCTGTACATAACTACTTTCATTCTACTACGAAATGTATTTAATTATTACTCTTCATCCGTAACTAAAGTACGAATTATGCGCGCGCACATTGACAGACTGCGATGCGGAAGTTAGTACCCCGTTTAGACTGTGCTTCTTACAAAACTGCAATAGCGTCCTATCTTACCTCTTGCTATAATGATACTAACATGTT
>NW_019759297.1:0-318 GCF_002891405.2 Cryptotermes secundus | reverse complement strand
ATTTCACGTGTACAAGTCTAAAGCATTACTTTCAGATCAACCTGCTCGCTCCTGAACCACGTAGTTTGCTTCGGATCAACTTCATTTGTAAAACAACTTCAACCGATTAGCTACGTTCATATTTTGTACCTATCATACGCCAGCTTCCTAAAATTGTCCATTAGAATTTGGGTTCTAATATCAAGGAATATTCCAATATCTTGCGTTCCATTTCAGGCCGATTTCAATGCAGTCCGGCTGGTTCCCGCTATCAGGTTCTCATACTGTTCTAATATTGTGCGCAACAACTGTCGCCAAGCCAACAGGCTCAACCAACCT
>NW_019759296.1:0-318 GCF_002891405.2 Cryptotermes secundus | reverse complement strand
CTGCATGTCTCGACCTTAGGTAATAGGGTGGGCGAAATTATGTTACTCTTTTTTGTGGGGTTGAGGTGAGCCTTAGACCACTTGGCATGTCGGCTGCTAGACAGCTCACTGTGCCAGAGCGCCGTATGATACAAATGGCGACTTTGGAGCCGTCGGTAAAATAAAGATTGGCAGGAGAAAGGGAAGTACTCCGATAAAACCTGTCTTGATGCCTCTTTGTCCACCACAAATCGCACATGACCTGACCTGAGAACGAACCGGGCCTACCGCGGTGTGAAGCCGAGAACTAACCGAAGTTATGGTGTTACTTCTAGTCCT
>NW_019759295.1:0-318 GCF_002891405.2 Cryptotermes secundus | reverse complement strand
TTGTTAGCTTTGCGTTGCTAACTTCCTAGCTTTGCGTTGCTAGCTATGGGTTGCAACATTGCTATCTTGCTAGATTTGCGTACCTAGTTTGTTAGCTTTGATTTGCTACCTTGTTAGATTTGCGTTGCAATCTTGCAAGCTTTGAGTTGCTAGCTTGCTAGCTTTGCGATGCTACTTTGCTCTCTTGCTAGATTTGCATAGCTAGCTTGCTAGCTTTTCATGGCTACCTTGCTATATTTGCTTTGCTAGCATGCCAGCTTTGCGTTGGTAGCATGCCAGCTTTGCGTTGCTAATTTGCCACATTTGCGTTGCTAGCTT
>NW_019759294.1:0-318 GCF_002891405.2 Cryptotermes secundus | reverse complement strand
CCGAGAATGATACACTGGATATATGATTCAGACTGTATAAAACTTGGAATGTGCCCTGTAGGGTCAGTGAGATACAGTTTGAAAGCCTTCAATTCAAGTGGGATCTCAGTTACACATGTGTAGCTGAATATACAGATGAAATCATATTGGGACCTGAAACCTAGTACATGAAAAATAAGTTTGAATTTTGAGTCCTTTGTAATAGTGACTGTTCAGATTGTGGTTTTCTGGGTCCTGACACCATGTAGCCACACAAGCAGGAACATGTTTCCTGGAGCACACCTCCAAGTCATCAGTATCTGCTCATTCATTCATTCA
>NW_019759293.1:0-318 GCF_002891405.2 Cryptotermes secundus | reverse complement strand
TTTCCTAAAGGAGGCCATATATTTCCAGAATTGCTTGGGTTGCGAATTATACAACTAAATATAATTGAACCCAAAGTAATTAATTATAGTTTATGCTATCAAGTTGGTTTCATAAAGTCCACAAATTTTTTCATATATTTCATTTTATATTGTGAGGTTTATATGATTTTTATATTTAAAAAATTCATGGAACAATTTGTATTACCTTGTACAAATTACAAATATAAATAAATTTCACTTACTTTTAGATATTTCTTCTTTAGCACCTTATATATTGCAACGCAGGTCTCAGGAATAATTACTCCCAAAGATTGGGCT
>NW_019759292.1:0-318 GCF_002891405.2 Cryptotermes secundus | reverse complement strand
CTCGAGTGATCAAACTATAAATGACTCCCCTTTTCATGTGAAGTGAGTGGCTGGATTTGAAGTACAGATAACAGCCCATATGAGTAGGTTTCCAGAACAATTTCATGGCCAAATTAGGACCCCTCTTCATGACCAAGACATCCAAGAACAGAAGAGTATCAATAGCTTCAACTTCCATTGTGAACTTGATGATAGGTCTAAGCTTCTTGAGGTGATGATGAAATTGCTGCAACCTTGCTGGCCCATGTAGCCACTGTACGAATGTGTCGTTGACAAATCTGTGCCATTTTGTGGGTTTGTGGTCTTCTGTATCCAGTG
>NW_019759291.1:0-318 GCF_002891405.2 Cryptotermes secundus | reverse complement strand
ATGCGCTCTGGTGGACGGTAAATTAAGTTTGATCAAATATTGAGCACCCAGGCGCATTAGATCATGTATCCCCTAGGGTAGTGATTTGTTTACCCTGCCCCTACCCTATCAAATCGCGTGCTCTATTGATTCTGCTATAGCAGTACATCAACATTTCGGCCAGTTATGTATGAAATTTTTAATTTTTTTCCGTTTCTCGCTGTTTCGATCGTTAACAGTCCTGGGAAACTTAGTCTATGCTGCAGTCTAAGTTTGTAGAATATAATATATACAGCGGTTGGTTGAGGCACTATGCTACAAGCCGGAAGGTCGCGGGTT
>NW_019759290.1:0-318 GCF_002891405.2 Cryptotermes secundus | reverse complement strand
TGAGGTGGGAACGTTACCTCTAGACTACGGAGGCCGCTTAAGTTAGTCTTACTTCAGTTCCCATTTTGCCTCCCTACTGTGAAGATCTTCAGTGGAAGTCTGAGGCGTGGCCACTCTCCAAACGCCGGTTTACAGCCCGCCAACAGAGTGATTGGTCCTCCATAGCGTGCCCACATCAATCACCTCGATTAACTCAATAGTCAAAAGTTTTACCGTTATATAAATTTTCAAAATCACTCTAACACTGAGTACAGTTATTCTCTTGAGCACAGTGTTTTCAAATGCATATCACTTCCGAACTGAAGGTAAGAAACTGGG